>NC_091067.1:4200000-4500000 GCF_000393655.2 Nicotiana sylvestris | reverse complement strand
GGTGTTAGGCATTCCCGAGTTCCATGGTTCTAGCATGGTCGCTCAACTGTTATAAATGACCTATTATCCGATTTTAAAATACTTTTAAACCCATGTGCATTTCCAACCTTTAACCACTTTTAATTGATTTTTGAAGAAGATTGATCGTCGTTTAAAATATGCCTTTGGATCGCACCACATGAAATGCACCCGCAATCCGAAACATATTTTATTCAACATTTTAGGATTTGGATTTGGGTCGCATGAAATGCGCACCCGAATTTAGGAAGATAATATTATTAAAATACGCGCCTAAAGCAACTACGCGTTTCAGCTTTGCGAGGGCCATGAAAATTTAACTAAATGGCGTGCCTCGAACTCTTAAGGATTAAATCAAAATCAATTAAATGAGGGCCATGCGATTGTCATTTTTGTACGGCATGGCACACTTCAAATTATTCTAGCCAAACAGTTTTTAGACTAATCCATGAGGGTCGTATACTACTTGTGTTATAAGAGATGTCTCGCCCCAATTATTGATAAGAGCTTAATTAATCAAAATGCCAAGTGTAGTCAAAGGTTGGTTATTTAAGCAAATGGGTTTAACCCAACTCCAAATGAGCTGATGGCTTAATGAATAAAGGGCCACACAATTTGGGCCCAAGCGTGAGCCCAAGTCCTTGGGGAGACTGGGCGTCAACAGAAAGGGGGATTCCAGGTCGAATCCCTGAGGCACACCAGCAACGTCTGAAAAATGTCACTAGGTACAACATGAGTCCAAATGGCTAACAACGGGACACCCCTACTTATTCAATCGACCTTTAAAATCAGGCTTCGATTACTTAATAGGTGATTATATGCAGTTTAGCAATGATAGTTTGAAGGTCTGATTTAAATAACTAACAGTAGACAGCTTATTTCCAAGCCTCCAGATTAACTTAAAATAAAGGCATGAAGATTACAAAAAAAGAACAAATCAAACCAATATTGCTGAAGTAAAACCAAACTAACAATTGCTCATTTCACAGTGAACTCAAACGCACGTCTACACCAAAGAATCCAAGTAACGCACAGCCAAAAACTAACCAAAATCCATAACAAACTAGCGTGAAATTAGCAATTACAAAACTTAAGGTCCTACTAACATGAGTTCGAACTTATTCAAAGGCCAAAGTCCATGATCCAACCAGTGCTACATGGCATGTTTACAGCTAAACAATTAAGAGTGAACATGATAAAGGGAAGATCAGACTACTCTACACATTCTGATAGTTTCCCAAAGACTTGAGTGACTTTTTACGAACAAGACAAAAATACGACTAAGCTATAGGAATGAGCAAATTCAATGCACTGCTCCAAGGTTCCATGTCCATTTCATTTCTTCAAATCCAACCTTACATTAAATAAAGTTCATAGACATGTACCTAGAAAGCAAAATGTCAGCATAAGTGAGAAGCTCAACAGTAGGCAGTAGCAGTTAACCCAGATTTAGTAATCAGAACAATGAAATCAGCTCAAAATCCAATGGAACAATAACCCTCAACAAAGTTTGAACCAAAACTTTTCACAACACACTTTCAATTCATTTCAAATCCCAAAATGAGAAACTATTGTTTCCAAGAGTTTTATTCACCGAATGCAATCAAAAAATTCAAAATCAGCAAAGTTTGAACAACTTTTTACAACCGACCATGTAAGGAATTCAGAATTTTTCAAGAAAATCCCAGTTGTTTTTAGTTTTTCTCTGTATTTTTCAGCTCTTTTCATCCTTGCCTTGAAAGGCAAGATAGAGATGCCTTTATAGGCAAGGCATTAGGGCAAGCCTATTCTAGAATCAGATTTTTACAAATGAAACCCTTTTTGATTCTAATTTTAGCTTAGGCCCTTATTCAATTTTTGATTTTGCTCAAATAACCTCAGTTCACATATCAGATTTACAGAATACCCCCTTCCCCCAGCTTCCTAGAAGTTTCATGTTCTGTTATGCAAAGATTCCCTCAACCGGCTACCCCAAATTACCCCTCAGACCTCTGATATTTACTTCAGAAATCCAAACGGGTCAAATTGACCCAAGGATATAGACCAAATTAAATGAGCTACATTTGCGGGACAAAACAACAACAGACCAAATCCCAATTTCTTAAAACTAAGACCCTAACTAAATTACTACTATCTGACACAAAATAGAGGGAATCAACGGAACTGCTAGACTAATTAAGAAAGTACCCTGAACTAATCATGCATGTATGACAAAACCCAGAAGCGGAGATGAAGCAGAAACAAAGAAAAAAAGATAAACAACTAAACAAAGCGGACAAAGAAGATACATGAACATCAACCAGAAAGCCGATTCCACAAACTTTGCAGGTCTTTCCAAATTTCTGACCGAAATAGCCCTTAATCGTGTATTTTCATGTGAAAATACACGAATAAAGTCTGTTGCGGTTTGAAACCTTCAGCACACCCCAATATTCGAGAAGTTCTGGGCAGATTCGAAGGAAATCAGTCCGGGATTTAGAAAAAGGGGAGTGGGGTGGTTATAGGGTGTGCTTTTGGGTAGGGTTGGGGTAGGTGCTGCCACCAGAGGTCGGGGATTTGGGGGGCGGCTCAGGTAGGGTTTTCTTTCAAAGCCAGACTCGAGCCATTCTGGGTTGATTCGAGGGCGGGGACGTGTAGATTTGGAGAGAGGAGAAGGAGGGGGGTGTTTGGTGTAAGTTTGGTGGTGGTTCACGGTGGCGCTGCCGGGGGAGGTGATGGAGTTTTGAGGCGGCTCCGTTAGGGTTAGGTCTGGGTGTCTTGGTGTCTTGGTGGGGTGCTGAGCAGAGGGGTTTTGAGGGGGGCGGATTTGGACATATAAATACTCCCCAAGCTTTAGTTCCGAGCCGCTCGATCAAGTGGGGATCAATGGCTCAGATTGACGCTGATCAAAACGACGTCTTTTCGTTTGAGGGGGGATCCGGACTGGGTCATGCGGGTATTGGGCTACGTTGGGCGGGTACGAGGGGGGGCAATTGGTCTGAAGGGGGGTTTAAATAAATGGCCCCAATTCGAATTTCCCTTTGTTTTTTTGAATCTTTTCTTCTTTTTTCAATTTCCAAATTTCTTTTCATTTCAAAATTAGAAATAAACCCTAAATTAATTATTAAAACTAATATTATCCTATCAATTAAATTAATTAACCTCTAAAAATAATTACCATACTAATTAAATACCAAATTAAATAAAGCTACCAAAATTTGAGAAATTAAAATGCAAAAATGAACTATTTTTTGTGATTTTTCCAGTTTTAAAAAACACTAAATTACTAATTATTTCAAACATGCAAAAAATTAAATCCTAAATGCAAATGCGGCATATTTTGTATTTTCCATTAGTTAACAAACGAAATGCACAAACAAAAATGCAAATAATTAACAGCACATGCCACAAAATCCACAAAATTGCAAATAATGAAACGAAATTACTTTGTTTTAAATTTATGGGAGTATTTTATGCAGCGCAAAAATCACGTGCTCACAATTAATACTAAACAACCCTAGGTCAAAATTAAAAGAAGAAGAAGAAGAAGAAGAAGAAGAAGAAGTAATAATATCTATCAATTAAAAGAAAAACAAGTATAAAATTAAAGACTAATGAATGAGTGAAATTACCAGATGTGAGATGAGTGGTGAAAAATGAACTTGATTGTGTTTGTGCAGATTAGGGCATGGATGAACAGTGAAAATTTTAGTGTGAGAATCAAATGAGCGAAAAGGGTAAAAGGTCCTATTTGTAGAAAACACTCTGGGGGCCCACACAACTCACCTGGCATGGCCGCGAAAAATCACCGCAGTCTGCGCTTGTGAAGAACTGAGGACCTGCTTTACTAAGACTACCGCTAAGAGCGAAAAATGCAATGCGGCAGCGGAAAGGCACCACTGACCATGAAGAATGCACCGCGGACGCAGTTGGAACTTCAGAGAAGCCCTATTTTGGACTTTTTATCACCACGGACCGCCATCAAATCTTGCCTCCGTGATAAGGCCACCGATGACAGCGTAAAAAGGAGCGTTGTCAACGGTCCAACTTCAGAGTATTGCAACATTTTTCCAGCTTAGTCCTGTATTGCATCAAACATTCCTACACACATCTCACAACTAGTTAGTTCAATACAAAGCCTACACTAAGAAGAAAAATACATCGGTTGCCTCCCAAGAAGCGCCTGATTTAACGTTGCGGCATGACGCAGGTTACCATCAATCATTTAAGATGGATCATTGCCATAATGTGGCTTTCATCAAACTTGCCAAGATAATGCTTCACTCTGTGCCCATTAACTCTGAAAATTTCACCATTTTTGTTTTTCAAATCAAGAGCACCAAACTGAGTCACAAGCACTACCTCAAAAGGTCCACTCCATTTTGTCTTGAGCTTTCCCGGAAACATTCGTAACGGGGAGTTGAATAAGATAACCAAGTCACCTTCTTTGAATTCCTTGCTTCGGGCATACTTGTCATGTAAGTACTTCATCTTGTACTTGTACAAGGTCGAGCTGGAATAGGCATGAAACCGGAACTCATCAAGCTCATTGAGTTGCTCCACCCGAAGATTTGTTGTAACATCCCATTCAAGATTTAACTTTCTCAAAGCCCACATGGCCTTGTGCTCTAACTCAACCAGTAGATGGTAAGTTTTCCCAAACACCAACCAGTATGGAGACATACCAATCGGAGTCTTGTACACAGTCCTGTAAGCCCACAAAGCATCATCTAGTTTCTTTGACCAGTCAGTCCTATTTGCATTGACAGTCTTTGACAATATGCTCTTAATTTCCCTGTTGGAGACCTCAACTTGCCCACTAGCCTGAGGATGGTAAGGAGTTGAAACCTTGTGATTGACACCATATCTTGCAAGCAAAGTATCAAATGCCTTATTGCAGAAATAAGAACCCCCATCATTGATGATTGCTCTAGGAGTGCCAAACTAAGTAAAGATATTTTTCTTGAGAAAAGCCACCACACTCCGGGCCTCGTTGTTGGGTAAAGCCACGGCCTCAACCCACTTGGAAACATAATCAACGGACACCAGAATGTATGTGTTGCCACATGAACTTACAAAAGGTCCCATGAAGTCAATGCCCCACACATCAAATATGTCAACCTCAAGAATAGTGGTGAGAGGCATTTCATCCTTCTTTGAAATTCCGCCGGCTCTCTAGCATCCATCACATCTCTTCACAAGCTCACCCATATCCTTAAACAATGTAGGCCAATAAAATCCACAGCTAAGCACCTTTGAAGCTATCATTGCCCCTCCATGGTGATCATCATAGGGAGAGGAATGACAAGCATCAAGAATACTCATTTGCTCCTCTTCCGGAACACATATTTGGAACACACCATCATTACAAATTTTGAAAAAATAAGGCTCATCCCAGTAGTAGTCCAAGCTATCCCGTTTGAGCTTCTTCCTTTGGTTAGAAAAGAGCTCACACAGAACAATATCGGTTACAAGAAAGCTGGCAACATCCGCAAACCAAGGCATGATATTCACAGATACAGACATGAGTTGCTTATCAGGGAATGAATCATTAATTTTGAGGCCATCACACGGCCTCCCCTCCTCCTCCAAACGGAACAAGTGGTCCACCACTTAGTTTTCACTCCCTTTCTAATCAACAATCTCAAGGTTAAACTCTTGAAACAATAGAACCCATCTCATCAACCTAGCCTTGGAATCCTTCTTTGTCATCAAGTAGCAGAGTGCTGCATGGTCAGTATGAACTATCACCTTAGCACCCATGAGATAAGGCCTAAATTTCTCCATTGCAAACACAATTGCTAGCAACTCTTTTTCCATCACCGTGTAATTCACTTGAGCATCATTCATTGTTTTGCTTGTATAATACACTGGGTGAAACATCTTGTTGACCCTTTGACCCAACACCGCTCCTATCGCAATGTCACTTGCATCACACATGAGCTCAAAAGATAAGCCCCAATTGGGAGTGGTAATAATAGGAGTGGTTGTCAATTTGTACTTGAGAAGTTCAAAAGCCTTCATGCATTCATCATTAAACATGAACTTTGCATCCTTTTCCAATAATTTGCACAAAGGATTCACTACCTTAGAAAAGTCTTTGATAAATCTTTGATAGAACCCCGCATGCCCAAAAAAACTTCTAACCTCCTTGACTGAAGTAGGAGGAGGAAGCTTTGAAATCACTTCAATTTTCGCCTTGTCCACCTCAATACCATTTTTTGAAATCTTATGGCCGAGGAAAATGCCCTCTTCGACCATAAAGTGTCATTTCTCCCAGTTAAGTACTAGATTTGTCTCCTCACATCGGACCAACACTTTGTAAAGATTCTTTAAACACTCATCAAACGAGTCACCCACAACACTGAAATCATCCATGAACACTTCCAAGAAGTCCTCCACCATGTCGGTAAATATAGCCATCATACACCGCTGAAAGATAGCCGGTGCATTACACAAACCAAATGGCATCCTAAAAAATGCAAAGGTGCCATACAGACATGTGAATGTGGTTTTCTCCTGATCTTCCGAGGCAATCAAAATCTTGTTGTTACCTGAGTACCCATTCAAAAAGCAATAGAAGGCACGCCCAGCAAGTCTATCCAGTATCTAGTCAAGAAATAGCAATGGAAAATGATCCTTGCGAGTCACTTTATTCAGCTTCCAATAGTCCAAGCAAACCCTTCATCCAGTGACAGTCCTGGTGGGAATCAACTCATTTTGCTCATTGGTAACTACAGTCATACCACCCTTCTTCGGCATACATTGCACCGGCGAAGTCCAAGAACTATCCGAGATGGGGTACACAACCCCTGCATCTAGCCACTTGATCACCTCCTTTTTGTCAACCTCTTGCATAGCCTCATTCAACCTCCTTTGATGTTCCACGGAGGGCTTGGCATCATCTTCAAGTATAATCTTGCGCATACAAAAGGTGGAGCTTATTCCCCGAATATCAGCTAGAGTCCATCCAATTGCCTTCTTCCTTCTTTGGAGCACCTCCAGTGTGGAATCTACCTACACGCTAGTAAGACAAAAAGAAAGAATAACAGGTAAAGTTGAACTAGGGCCTAAGAATTCATACCTGAGGTGTGAAGGCAAAGGCTTCAATTCCAAAATGGGAGGTTCCTCAATTGAGGGTTTTGTTGAGGGAGTCTTTTTGTTCTCAAGATCCAAAGAAAGCTTGTGGGGCTCATAAGAATAAGAATCCATTCCGTGCAAAGCATTGACACACTCCACCCGACCTTCATCCTCATTGACATCAAGGTTCAACAATATCGTTTCTAAAGGATCCTCCATATTGACCATGGCACTAGTATCATCAACTATCACCTTCGTGAAAAAATCCATAAAGGAGCATACTTTAGTACTATTCGACTGTCTCATTGATTTGCACACATGAAAGACAAATTTTTCATCTCCCACCCAGAAGCGGTGGACCCTTCGCGTCCGCGCTTGATTCTTCACTGTCAGCGCTCCTTTGACTCAGGTTTTGAACTTGTGCAGGTTTCACTTCTTTGTGAGCTGGTTTTGACTTTCTTGTCTCTTTTTGACCAAATACTGCAAACAAGCACATTAAGTTAGCATTCAGGAATACTTTTACACACTTTTAATCCAAAACTCAAGCAAAAAGGAGCATAAAATAGGCTAGAATCCCTAGTTATCAACCAACCATCCCCGCAAGTCATAAATCAGTAAAAGAAAATACAGGAAGTCTTATTTAGGGGAATGGGGTTCTAGAAAGCAAAACGACCAGTCGGGTCATTACATTCTCCACCTCTTAAACAAACGTTCTTCCTCGAACGGGTTTAGATTCATACCTGAAGTGTCGAATAAGCGTGGATATCTGCTCCGCATGTCCTCCTCAGACTCCCAGTCGCCTCCTCGACTAGTTAGCCCCTCCACTGGACCTTTACCTCATAAATGCTCTTGGATCTCAATTGGCGATCATGTCTATCAATAACGGCAATTGGCTCCTCCTCATAACCTAAACTCTCATCCGGCTGAATAGTACTGAAGTCTAACACATGGGACAAGTCAGCGTGATACCTCCAAAGCATAGATACATGAAAAACTGGATGAACTCCCGATAAGCTGGGAGGTAAAGCCAGCTCATAAGCAACCTCCCCAACTCGCCTCAATACCTCGAATGGACCAATAAACCTTGTGCTCAACTCTCCCTTCTTCCCGAATCTCATAATTCCCTTCATCAGCGAGACTTTCAAGAGGACCTTCTCGCCGACCATGACTGATACATCGCACGCCTTCTAATCCGCGTAACTCTTCTGTCTGGACTGTGATGTGCGGAGCCTTTCCTGAATCAACTTTACCTTTTCTAAGGCATCTTTCACAAAATATGTACCATACAACTTAACCTCACCAGGCTTAAACCACCCGATAGGAGAACGATATCGCTGGATGTATAAAGCCTCAAATGGAGTCATCTCGATGCTAGACTGATAACTGTTGTTGTAAGCGAACTTGGCCAAAGGCAAGAACTGATCCCAATATCCCCCAAAGTCGATCACACTTGCTCTAAGCATGTCCTCCAAAATTTGAACTGTCCGCTCAGGCTGCCTGTCGGTCTGAGGATGGAATGTTGTGTTGAGCTCCACACGGGTCCCCAACTCACTCTGAACAACTCTCCAGAAATGTGAAGTGAACTGAGGGCCTCTATCTGATATGATGGAAACAGTCACACCGTGCAATCGAACTATCTCCCAAATGTAGATATGAGCCAACCACTCTGAAGTACAAGTAGTCACTACCGGAATGAAGTGTGCCGACTTGGTCAACCTGTCGACAATGACCCAAACTGCATCAAACTTCTACAATGTCCACGGAAACCCGACTACAAAGTCCATAGTAATGCACTCCCACTTCCACTCAGGTATAGGCATCTGCTGAAGTAGGCCATTTGGCCTTTGTTGCTCATACTTAACCTGCTGGCAATTCAAACATCTAGCCATATACTCAACTATGTCTTTCTTTATCTGCTGCCACCAATAATGTTGTCTCAGGTCACGATACATCTTCGTAGCACCTGGATGAATGGAATACCATGAACTATGTGCCTCCTCTAGAATCCTCTCCCTCAAGCTATCAACACTAGGAACACAAAGACTACCCTGGAGTCACAGAATACCATCCTCGCCAATAGAAACCTCATTGGCACTACCTTGTAGCACCGTCTCTCTAAGAACTGCCAAATGAGGATCATCAAAATGCCGAGCCTTGATCTGCCCCAAAAGTGAAGACTGAGCAACAACACACACAAAGACTCGACTGGGCTTTAAGATGTACAACCTTACAGGTCTGTTAGCTAAGGACTGAATGTCCAAAGCTAGTGGCCTCTCCTCCACTGAAATGAATGCCAAGCTACCTATACTCTCTGCTTTCCTACTCAAGGCATCCGCGACCACATTTGCCTTGCCCGGATGATAAAGAATGGTGATGTCATAATCCTTTAGTAACTCCAACCATCTACACTATATCAAATTGAGATCCCTCTATTTGAACAAATGCTGCAAGCTGCGATGATCCGTGTAAACCTCACATGACACCCCATACAGTTAATGTCTCTATATCTTAAGAGCATGAACAATCGCTGCTAACTCCAGGTCGTGCACAGGGTAATTCTTCTCATGAATCTTTAGCTGACATGAAGCATATGCAATAACTTGCCCATCCTACATCAACACACATCCCAAGCCGACGCATGAAGCATTGTAATATACCGTATACATCACTGAACCAGAAGGCAACACAAGAACTGGTGCTGCAGTCAAAGCTGTCTTGAGCTTCTGAAAGCTTGTCTCACAATCATCGGTCCAATGGAAGGGAATACCCTTCTTGGTCAATCTAGTCATAGGTGATGCAATAGATGAAAAGCCCTACACAAATTAGAGGTAATAACCTGCTAATCCCAGAAAACTCCTGATCTCGATCACTAAAGTAGGACGTGGCCAACTCTAAACTGCCTCAATCTTCTTCGGATCTACCTTAATACCCTCTCCTAACACAATATGCCCCAAGAATTCCACTGACTCTAGCCAAAACTCACACTTGGAGAACTTAGCATATAGCTTCTGCTCTCACAAGGTCTTAAGCACTACTCTCAAATGTTACTCGTGCTCCCCCAGGTTACGTGAGTATATCAAGATGTCGTCAATGAAGACAATAACAAAGGAATCAATATAAGGCCTGAACACCCTATTCATCAAGTCCATAAACGCCGCTGGGGCATTAGTCAAGCCAAAGAACATCACCAAAAACTCATAGTGGCCATATCTAGTACGGAAAACAATCTTCGGAACATCTGAGTCCTGAATCTTCAACTACCGATACCCTAATCTTAGGTCAATCTTAGAGAACACCCTAACACCATATAGCTGGTCTAACAAATCATCAATACGCGACAACGGGTACTTGTTTTTGATGGTAGCCTTTTTCAACTGACGGTAATTAATGCACATCCGCATGGTCCCATCTTTCTCTTTCACAAACAAAATTGGTGCACCCCAAGGTGACACACTCTGTCTAACAAACCCATTTGCTAACAACTCCTCTAGCTGCTTCTTCAACTCCTTCAATTATTTTGGAGCCATACGGTACGGTGGAATAGATATAGGCTGGGTACCTGGAGCCAAATCAATGCATAAATCAATATCATGATTCGGTGGCATGCCAAGAAATTCACAAGGAAAAACATCGGCGAACTCCCGGACTACTGGAACGGAATCAATCGTCGGAGACTATGGTGGTGTCCTGAACATAGGCTAGATACGGCAAACAACCCTTCTCGACCATATGTCGAGCCTTCAAAAAAGAGATCACCCGACTAGATGTACTAACTGAGGAACCCTTCTACTCTAACCTTGGCAACTCTAGCATCGCAAAGATAACAGTCTTGGCATGGCAATCTAGGACGATGTGGTATGGAGATAACCAATCCATGCCCAGGATGACCTCAAAGTCGGTCATATCAAGCAACATGAGATCTGCTCTGGTCTCGAAACCACAGAATGTGACCACATAGAACCGATAGATCTGATCCACAACCACAAAATCGCCCACAAGAGTAGACACATGAATGGGAGTACCCAAGGAATTACGAGGAATATCCAGGAAATGTGCAAACAAAGATGACACATATGAATAGGTAGACCCTGGATCGAATAGTATTGAAGCATCCCTACTGTAAACGAAAATAATACCTGTAATAACAGTATCTGAGACCAATGCATCTGGTCTAGCTGGAAAAGCATAAAATCTGGTTGGAGTGTCGGCTAGCTGGCCTCCAAATAACTGACTGACCTCTCCCTGCCTGGCCTCCACCTCTAGGACGGCCCCTACCAGTCTGTCCCCCGCCTTTGGGCGGCTGGGCAACCGGTGAAGTAATCATGGGTTGTTAACTCTGCTGTACTGCCTTGCCTCGAAGCCTAGGCTAGTATCTCCTCATATGACCAAGGTCCCCGCACTCAAAATAACCCCGCGGTGCGGAGACCTGCTGCCCTAATGTCTGACCCTGATGACCTGTAGACCCACTGGAAGAAGCCTGAATAGCCGGTGAATGGTATGAACTCTCTGGCATAACACTGAAATAGGAACTAAAAGAACCCTGGGGACCTGAATACCTACTGGAGGAACCCTGAATAGCTGGCGGGCGGTAAGAACTCTCTGGTATGACGCTGAAATAGGGGCGCACTGGAGCACCTTGAGGAGGTGGTGGTGCTGAATATGGGGGCCTGCTAGGCTGACCCCTCCCAAACTAACCTCTGCCCCTAGCCGGGGCACCTATGAACTCTCCAGAGAATCGAGCCCTCTTGTCATGGTGCATCTGCTCTCTACCTATCAGACGGTAGCCCTCAATCCTCCAAGCAATCTCCACCACTAGCTGATAAGGAGTCTCCATCTCCACCTCTCGGGCCATATTGGCCATAATGCCAGAATGCAACCCTGCAACGAACCTCCACACCCTCTCTACGTCAGTAGGAAGTATCATAAGTGCATGGCAAGATAATCAAAAAACCTCGCCTCATAGTCGGTCACCGACATCTGACCCTACTCTAGCTGCTCAAACTGATACCACAACTCTTCCCTCTGAAATATACTTGTCCAGGAATAGCTATGTGAATTTACCCCAAGTGATGAGAGGGAAACCCGCTAGCTTGCCAAGAACATAAGACTGCCACCATCTACGGGCCCTGCCCTCCAACTGAAAAGTAGTAAAGTCAATCCCATGAGACTCCAATATCCTCATGTTGTGCACTCTATCCCTGTACCTATCAATGAAATCCTGGGAATCCTCATTATGCTCACCTCCGAAGATGGGAGGGTGTAGCCTAGTCTATCTATCCAGTAACTTCTGCGGATCTCCTTCTGCAGCCGGTCTAGGCTCGGGTACCACTACAGTAACTAGCTGAGCCTCATCCACTGGTAGTGCATCCGGAGTCTGATACACTGCAGCTGTATGACCAGGAGCCTGGGCGGTAGGGGTTTGTGTTCCCCCTCCCATCTGAGATATGGCTGGGTTTGCTGGAAATAAACCAGCCTGAGTCATGGTGTCCATGAACCGCAACATACGGCCCATGACCTCCTGGAAATCCGGTGCTGTCATGAAGTCCACCAGAGTAGGCTCAGCTGCGGGAACCTCTCCCTGCTCTTCAATGATAGGATTCCCCGTAGGAATCACCGGTGGTGTAGCTGGGGTAGCTCTAGGACGCCCTCGTCCCCTACCTCGGGTTGGTGCCCTCCCCGGCCTCTGACTCAGCCTCTAGCAATGAGGGGAGCAGCTCCTCCCGGGTCTGGGACATCTGCCGTGCACGTCCTCACCATCTGTGAGAGAATAGAAGAAGGAAATTTAGTATACCTGCAACTGCACGATAGGAGATGAATAAAGAGTAGTTTTCCTAACACCCTATAGCCTCTCAAATATAGATACAGACGTCTCTGTACCGATCCGCAAGACTTTATTAGGTTTGTCTATGACTTGTGAGACCTACGTGAACCTAGTGCTCTGATATCATATTGTCACGACCCAAATTCCAATTCAGGTCATGATGGCGCCCAACACCGTGGTTAGGCAAGCGAATCTTAACAATTAGTGAGTTCTCAATTATTTTATTTAAACATTTCCAACATTCACTTAACTTATATTTTAACTAATTGATGATCAACAATTTCATAACAATAAAAGTGCAACTCAAAAATGATAGTCTACAGTGTGTGCCAGGAACTAGTGTCACAAGTACTAGCGCAACTAGTAGAATATACAAAATACCACTATCCTACTACCTGAAATAGAATAGATAGTACATAATTAACATCAAAAGAAGAGAACTCTGGTATGCTGCAGGACGACTCAAAAGGGGCAGCTCACCGTGGGATCTAGATCAGGAATCAGGAACACACGTTGGAGGGGTAACTAGATGTACCTACCTTAGATCTTGTACAGTTAAGTACAAATGCATAGTATGGGTACATAAACAACATGTACCCAGCAAGTATCCAATCTAACCTCGAAGAAGTAGTGACGAGGGGTCGACTTGACACTTACTAAGGTCAATATCAATAATATATAAGTCTTACACTAAGCATGATTAGCATGAATACAATAACAATCTCAGAATCAAGGAGGAAACGATATATCAATTTCAGTCGTGTCACATAATAATTTGCACTTCAAAGCATTTAAACAGAGCAAATCATGGGTTTATTTCCACATAAATATCATGCGCACATTATGCAGAGGTCGTACAGTCCGATCCAACATAATAATAATTGTGCACTACCAGAGGGTCAAATGGCGCGAGCCATAGATGCATCTATTCCTACTGAGGCAATCAGTCCGATCCACAAATAGCAATTATTATCAAGAAGGCACATAAAGGCGCATTTATAGTCAAATAAATTCATACAAGTTTTCAAGTAAGTGCATACATTCGTTTATATTTAATTTCAATTCCTAACATGTCCTAAGTGATCTCATTAACAAGTAAGAACATAAGCATTTGCAAGTATGGCATGATACAGTTCCTAAACTACCCGGACAATTAGCATAATAGTAGCTACGCACGGACTCTTGTCACCACGTGCGTACGTAGCCCCCATAGACAATCACATACATTTATTTAATTCACCTAGGGGTTTATTTTCCTCTTACAAGGTTAAAAAGGAGACTCACTTTGCTCCAAAGCTTACTCCCAATATCAAGAACACGCTCAAGCTCTCAATTCGGAGCCGAATGATCCAAAACTAATCAAACACAGTAAGAACTAGTCAATACAAGCTCAAGAGTTCCTATTCTAACTATTAAAGTAATTTCTCAACCCTAAATACAAGTTTCCTAAAATCTATCCCTGAGGCCCACGTGCCCGGATTCCAAAAATTCTCGAGGGAATTTGTTACTCATAACCTAAGGATCAAGAATATATGATTTTTACTTTATTCTATAACAAATTTCGTGGTAAAATCTTGTTTTTATCAAAACCTTAGGTTTTACTCTAAACCCACAATTTTTACTAATTTACAAGGTGTAATCTACCCCTAAACTATGCATTAAACTCATATTAAGTAGAAGTGACTTACCTTACAACTGCTAGATTGAAATCCCTCTTTGGAAGCTCCCAAATCGCCAAAAAAATAAATGAAAATGTGTCAAAAATGATACATTTCCGTATTAAATGAAGGCACTACCTTCAGCGATTTCCGCACATGCGGTCTCGCTTCTACGAGGAAAGGTCTGCATCTGCGGAGTTGGGCTGGGCTGGATGGGACCGCTTCTACGGTCTGGGGGCCGCTCCTGCGGTTCTGCATTTGCGGAAGAGGATCCGCATCTGCGGTTCCTGGGCTCCTCCCCTTGGCCGCACCTACGAATGGTTGACCGCTCCTGCGGTCTCGAACCTGCGGCTGGCCAACCGCAGGTGCAGTTATGACAGCAACTTATTTCAGCTCTTTCCAAATTTATCTAACTCAATTCGGGCCTTTCCCGATTGACGCTCGGGGCCCTCGGGCCCTGCCCGAACATACCGACAAGTTTGAAATCATAAAACGGACTCGCTAAAACCCTCGAAATGCCCGAAACAATAATCTAAGAATCACCCCCTAAAACCAATTGATTCAAACTTATAAACTTCAAGTTCTTCAATTCACATCCAATGCATCGAAACACACTTATACTACTCGGATTGACTTCAAATTTTGTGTGCAAGTTTTAAATAATAATACGGAACTATTCGCGATCTCGGAATCCCGTTCGGACCTCGATAACATAAAAACCCGCTCCAAACCAAATTTCAAGAACTTCAAAATTCTTAAAGAACCAATTTTCACTATTACGCGCCAAAACGCTCCCGGGTCATCCAAAACCCGATCCAGACATAAACTCAAGTCCGAAATTATCATACGAACTTGTTGGAACCTTCAAGTCCTGATTCCAAGGTCGTTTACTCAAAATATTGACCGAAGTTAAACTTGGCCTTTCAAGCCAACCATAAGGAACCAAGTGTTCCGATTTCAACCCAAACTCTTCCAAATCCCGAACCAACCATACCCACAAGTCATAAATCAGTAAAAGCAAGTATGGAAAATCTTATTTAAGCGAACGAGATTCTAGAAAGTAAAACGACTAGTCGGATCGTTACACTATAGCCACTACAACAGCAAAACGTAGTTTTCATATTGATATCAAACATAATTTAATTTCTCACTTTTACAAAATCTTCACAAGTCACAAGCTTATTCCATTAGCATAAACAACATGCTTTCTAGCATCATGCAGCAACAATATATTCCAATAAAAATTTGTAAAATATTTCATATATATATATGCAAAGATCCAATCATGATTGGTCTAACTATTTCAAGAGCTTGCCTACGAATTTCTCAAGTTTGCATTTGTAACGAAAAGATAACGCTACAATGAACAGAAAGCAGAACTAGAATTGAATTTATATCTAGAGAAAACTAAAAATTTAAATAGAAAATTGCCACAGGCGGCGTCAAATTATTTGACCAAAAATTAAGAGACCTTTCGTTAAACTAATTAAATAAGAAGATAGAGGGTACATCCTAGTTAAGGATAATTAATTCTAGATCTGAGATGGATAACATGAATAGAAAAATATAGTTGAGTATAAATACTAGCATGGCAGTAATTATGGCCGGATCTAATAGTATGAAAAAAGACTGTGTATTAAATAACATTAAATGGCAATATAACGTAAATAAAGGAGAAGATTCACCCAATCTTGAGTGAGGCGGATCCTCTTGCATTTGATAAAGATGAATGATAGACAAATTCAAGAATCTTAGGATCCTTTTCGGATCTGATGGAGAGTGTGGGATAACAGACAATCTAATCTCTTTAGATAGATGTGTTTGTATTTTTTCTAGAGAGAGAGAGAGTCTATTTTCCAAGAAGTCCTCTGTTCCAGTCTTCTCTCCCCCCCTTTGCCTTATCTCTTATACTCTTTATATGGGATATCTCAAGGAGTCCTAAACAGTACAATTAAAGAGAATATCCAGTAGAATATTCCCTTTGAAGATTCCAAAGCAAAACTAGTCGTTACTTCTATCTGTACTACTCGACATCGGCCTTGTTGTTGATCCATGCTCGACCTTGGCCTTGTTGATGATCACTGCTCGACCTCGGCCAGACAGCTCAATTCGATTCGCAGGTTACTCATGACAATTGTCTCCGCATGTCGAATTTCTCTGATTTGATTTTGACTCATACACCTGTAAGGTCCTCACATCATAAAATATGTAATTGGTGCTCCAAATCAAACCAAGCATTACTCTTCTTTTTCGATTTGGATTATATTGTCGATTTGGTACGATTTATCGGTTTTCTTGTGCATCATATTTACCACCATGGAAAGAAAGAAAACACTAAATGGAAGTAAAACATTTTATCAAGACTAAATATAATAATTAAATATAAACGTAAGAGAAAAATATGGGGGTATGATCATTTTTAGCCTGCGTCAGAAACTATTTTCATCTGGTAGTCGAAATAAATGTATAAAATTTATATAATTTTTGTATATAACATACAGAATGTATATATATACAAAAATATATAAATTTTATATATTTTTTCGACTATTATTTTTACAACGGCTATACAGTGTCATTGTTTCAAAAATATGTCCACTATAAGCCTATGAAACCCATAATCGAATTATTCAAAAACATGTTCATAATTAAAGAGACAAAATCTCTTTTTAGAAGGATATATATATATATATATAAGACGTGAGATTATTGGTTTGGTGGTGCTTAATACACTTGTTATCTAATGGGACTTTTTTCTGTCTTCCATATGAATTAATTTCTTTAATAAAATTGTCGTTCGAATATTGAAATTTATATATTTCATAAGCAAATAACATTTTCAATTTTTAACTCATGAATAAGAAGAGAAAATCCCATATGTAAAACACTGCAATACTACAAATTTTCAAAGACTTTAGTATATGCGGTTTTTTGAGACTATTAATTTTTTACATGGCTTGTACATGAAACTCGTGACTCTTTTGAATCAAAACAAGAAAGTTCAACCAAAATATTTATACTAAAGTAATTAGCCGTTAAATTTAAAGGACTTCCACTCTAAAAGTCATGCTAATAATCTCATAGAATATTGGTCAAGTATAAAATAAAAGGCTAGATTTTGGATCCTATATTCTTTTGTATGTGAATTACTCTTGAAGATTAAGGGTGTGTTTGTTTCAATTTTATATTGTCTCTTTAAATAATTAGGATATGAGTTTTTCTCCTATTTACTTTCACATAAGAATACATAGAAATTAATAGGAACAAAGGTTGAAGATTCAAAGCCCGTTTGGATTGGCTTGTTTTAAGTACTTTTAAGTCAAAGTAGTTTTTAAGCCATTTTATAATGTTTGGATAAAGTAAAAAAGTGCTTTTAAGCACTTGTTTTTAAGCTAAAATGACAAAAATAAGCCAAAAGCAAAAAATTAGAATTCCTAACTTATAGCTTAAAAGCTATTTTGGCTTAAAAGTCACTTAAAACGAGCACATCCAAACAAGCTCTAGTCATTCTATTATAATGCTGGTATATGTCTTTATATTCAATTCTCCCTCTATGTAGGTACTGGTAATTGTCTTCTCATTATTTAGACTTAAAATTGTATAATTTGTTTATTACAGAAACAAAATTGATTTAACTATGAAATTCGTTGCTAATATATCGCTAAATCGTTCGTAACTAACATAATTTTTTGATATTCTATCATTAATTCATTTTCAGTTTAGCTATAGAATTTATCCGTCATTAATTCTTGTTCCAAACAAATGCTAAACGTTCAATTTTTTCAAAGTTAATATTTTCTTTTTTAATGTTCATGGCAATATTTACGTGCAATGTACCTAGACGTTTTTAGTCACAAAAGAAAACCATGCAAATTAACAAAGAAATTGTCAAAAGTCAAGGAGCCCTAGGAATTTTAGGACGATTGACCACAACAAATATGAAAGTGGTGCACTATCCTATATCCTTGTTTTGTAAAGACAATACTAATGCCATTATTGACTTGAAAAAAAGGAAGCTCAAAGTCAGTGGTGGAGCCAGAATTTCATACTTATGGATTCGGGATCCTAATCTTTATAAGTTACTGGGTTTTCTAAATAAATAATTTATACGTATTTAATTAAACTTTTAAGCAAAATACATTATTTGAACCAAAACTATTGGGTTCGACCGAACCCGTAATCGACACGTTGGCTCCGCCTCTGCTCAAAGCAGGAGCGAAACGGTTCAGTCGAATCTAATAACTTCTGCTTAGAATATATAAATAAAATTTCAAATCTAGTAAGAGCTATTAGTTAGTCAAGTGTATCTCTTTTTCATATATGTAATATCAATACTATTACCGTACATTCTTATGCTTAGATTTCTAGTATGACTAGTTGTTTCTTTTGTTTCAGTTACCTTATTATCTTGCTTCTTGCTACTACTTTTTTTAAATTATTGTATTTCTTTTTTACAGTGTTATGGCGATGCTTTTATTGAGCCGAAGATCTATCCGAAATAATGTCTCTAACTTTACAAGATATGGGTAAATTCTACGAACACACTATCCTCCCCATAACTCACTTGTGAGATTACACTCTTTCACGACCCGAAATTTCCACCATCGGGATCGTGATGACGCCTAATATTTCACTTGCTAGGCAAGCCAACGTTAGAACAAATTTATTTCTTTTAACAGTTTAAGTGATAACAATAATAACGAACCGAAATATCATACATGTTCTAAATATAAATACGGAAGTTAAATAGCCAAACGTCTATTACAATTCCCTGAACCTGGTGTCACAAGTGCACGAGCTTCTAGAATAATACATACAAGGGTCTGAAATAACGTAAAGCTGTCCGAAAAGAAATTACACCGCTAAATAAGAATAGAAGGGGACTCCAAGAGTTGCGGGCGCTGAGCAGTTGTACCTCAAGTCTCCGTAAGTTGTCCAATCCGAGCTCTCTAGTAGCTGCCGCCGGAACCGACTCCAAAATCCGACCCCATGTACTGATAAGTGCCAAACCTAACCTCGACGAAGTAGTGACGAGGCTAGAGGCTAAGGCGGGTCACCTACACTAAAATCTTACGCAGTATATAATAATGACAGAATAATTAAAATACAGAATTAAACAGCCAACAGGAAATGATAACCACAACCTCGAAATTAAACTGGTGTCGTCTAGATTTACCAATCTTTGTCAGCTCAAATAAAAGTACCGGAAAATAAAGAAACAACGCAGCTCATGAAATAGAAACATATAAATTATTGCGGCGTGCAACCCGATCCCATCAGACAATACATAATCCTCCCTTATTCCACCATAAGAATATCAATAACAATAAATTTTATATATATATATATATATATATATATATATATATATATATATCGCGTAACCCGATCCCACGATATATCATAATTCACCCTTATTTCACCATATCATTCTACCCTTATTTCACCTGTTGCGGCGTGCAACCCAATCCCACAGTACATATATATTCACCCTTATTCTACCAAATCAATAATAATAAATAATATATATATGTTGCGGCGCAAAATCCGATCTCACCATGTATGTATATTCTTCCTTATTCCACCATATCAATCCTCCCTTATTATACCTACTGCGGCGTGCAGCCCGATCTCACCATATCAGTACCAAACAATAAATGTATACAATCAACTCAACAAGCTAAATCACAAAGCCTTTACGATAAATAAATAAATACTGACTGAACCAAGAAAAGGAACCTTGTTCGATATAGAATTTACACCAATAATACTATACATCGAGACCAAACCGGCAATTTACAGTTAGAAAGTGCAACAAGTCAAATTAAACAAATAGCAGGAATTAGGGGAAACTATGAAAGAGCTAACATGGTTAACAGAAGAAGATATTGATTAACATGTAGTAGTTAAGCATGGAAAGCATTTAGAGCATGTAACAATTAAGACAGAGAAAGCAACAATTAAGGCAAAGCAGTAAATCAGGGAAAAACAGATAAGTCAGCGGCGTATAAGCACTCGTCACCTTGTATATACGCCGCTCACATGGAATTCACATAACACAAAGTCTGAGAGTTCCTAATTCCCTCAAGTCAAGGTTAGACACAACACTTACCTCACTTCGCGGTCAATTCAAAGCTCTACCGGGGCCTATCCCCTAGAATTCGCCTCCAAACCACTCGTATCTAGCCACAATCAACTCAATAACATCAAATATTGCTAAAGGAATCAACTACAATGCATAAATTTAGATTTTCCAAACTCTCCCCCAAAAAGTCAAACTCGACCCCGGGCCCGCTTGGTCAAAATGCGAGGTTCAGACCAAAATTCATTTACCCATTCACCCTCGAGCTCGATTATGTAATTTGTTTCGACACCTCAAATCGAAGTCTAAATTTCAATTATACAAAATCTTTAATTCTACCCAAACTCCCAATTTTCACCATGAAAACTCTAGATTTTAGGTTAAAAATTGATGAAATGTAATGGGTAATTGAAAAAAAAGTGGGTTAGAATTATTTACCAACAAGTTGGGGAAGAAATTGTCTCTTGAAAATCGCCTCTAGGTCTTCTAGTTTTTGAAAATGTAAAAGAATGACTTAATCCCGTATTTGAGTTCTGTTTTTAAAACGTTGGGCAGGCCTTCTTCGCGTTCGTGAAGAGCTGGCCTTGATGGGTTACGCGATTGCGAAAGGCTGTCCGCTTTTGCGATGGTTTGTCCCCCCTGGCCATCACGTTAGCGAGCCTAGGCTCGCGTTCGCGTAGAACCTGTAAATCCCAACCCACCTCCATTTACTCTACGCGTTCGCGTGTGTCGGTCGTGTTCGCGAAGAGCAGACCCCCTAGTGCTCCGCGTTCGCGACCATGGCCTTGCATTCGTGTAGAACAAAATCACCCCAGCCCAGCTTACACTTCGTGTTCGCGAGAGTAGCTTCGCGAAGGAGAATAAGAAAACCAGCAATCACTGAAGCTGCAGAAAATCAGATTTTCCTATGTCTAAAACATCCCGAAGCCTATCCGAAACTCATCTGAGCCCTCGAGGCTCCAACCCAAACATGCACACAAGTACTAAAACATCATACGAACTTGCTCGCGCGATCAAATCGCCAAAATAACACTAAGAACTATAAATTTAGTACCAAATTGAATGAAATTTTCAAGAAAGTTTTAAAACTTCTAACTTCACAACCGGACGTCCGAATCACGTCAAACCAACTCCGTTTCTCACAAAATTTCATAGACAAGTCTTAAATATCATAACGAACCTGTACCGGGCTCCGGAACCAAAATACGGACCCGATACCAACAAGATCAAATATTAACCAAATTCTTAAAACCATTAGATTTTCAATCTTTCAATTTTCATCAAAAATTCATATCTTGAGCTAGGGACCTCGGAATTCGATTCCGCACATACGCCCAGGTCACATATTTTAATACGGACCTACCGGGACTGTCAAAATACGATCCCGGGTCTGTTTACTAAAAATATTGACCGAAGTCAACTAAAATCAATATTTTAGGTAAAAATTATTATTTTCATCAACTTTCAACATAAAATCTTTCCGAAAATACACCCGAATTGTGCACGCAAATCGAAAAGGGTAAAAAATAAGATTTTTAAGGCTTAAAAGAGCATAATCGAGTTCTAAAACATATGATGACCTTTTGGGTCATCACACACTCGGTTTGTTATTATTGTTGTAAAACCAACAAGCAGAGGCAGACCCAGGATTTGAAGGTCGCGGGTGCACTTTTTGATTTAACCAAAATTTGCTTTGCATATATGGTGTCCACTATTAATATATTACTATTTTTTAAAGACATATATATATATATATATATGTGTGTGTGTGTGTGTGTGTGTGTGTATGAAATTTTTGCCGAACTTTACGGGTGCCAATAACTCCTCTACCTATTGCATAGGTTTGCCTTTGCCATCAAGAGATATGGCAACTTCAAAAGGTCGGTAGTAAGTGAATCTATAAACTTCAAATTTTGGGCTCCGCGTATGCCTCAAAGAAATCCTAAAACACTTAGGGATCGTTTGGTATGATACATTAGATAAAATAATGCATGCATTAGCTTTGTGTATTAATAATACATTGTTTGGTATACATTTTGAACATATGCATTAGTTATGCAAGCATTAGTTATACATCCTATTTGGTATTATCATATGCATAACTAATGCATAGAAAACAATGGTATTAGCAATGCAATGAGTTTTAATGCATGCATTAGCTTAGTTAAAGACAAAATTGTCCTTCAAAATTTATGCTAGTTAGTATATTAATGCAAGTTCAAAATAATCCAAAGAGTGAGAAATAAAATTATACCCCTAATAAATCAATAAATACTTAGCATATTTTTTTTTATAAATAAATATTTAATTTTATTTTACAATATAGGTAGACAAATCAAATAATTTTTTGTAAACTTTTTCATATAAAAATATTTCTCAACATATATTTCTTTTAAAAAGTTAGAGTGTGAACTAGTTTTGAGGGCATTTTTGTAAACAAATAATTCTTTTAGAAATTGTGCAATGCTTTAATACATCAAACCAAACAATGAATAAGAAATATGTCAGCATAACTAATACCAGCATAACTAATACTAGTATTACTAATACACCCTATTCAGCATTATTCTTATGCACCCTACCAAACGACTCCTTAGTCGTTTAGGCGTAGAAAAATGACTAATTGCCGAAAGTGTTTCTAATTCCTTTTTTTTTTTTCAAAGTCAATAAAAATGATTTTGTAGTGTTTTCCATATCCTGTTATTTTAAATACAATATTAAAATATTAATGTCATTCTTGACTTGACCCCAAAAAGAAAATTTTCCTTTAAAACTTGGTCAGTTATGCGTAGACGAATGACTAACTGCCTAAAATCTTTATTATTGTAATTCCTTTTTTCTTGGTTTTTTCCCCTAAGTCAATAAAATGATTTGGTAGTGTTTCTCGAGAAACATTCCATTAATGTTGCAAATAGCCAAGAAACTTGAACCTTCAATAGAATATTTTGACCGTCACAATCATTTGTATATATTTATTGAATTTTTTAATATAAATATTAGATTTGAACAAAAGTTACTAAGTTCAACTGAACTCGCAATCAATACTATAGCTCCATCCCTGGTCACAACATATACTAAATAGTAATGGAAGTTACAGTAATAAGTTTTTGGTTCTCATTATATTAAATAGATGGTACTAATATATTGTCCCTTTTCGTCTTTTTCGTCTTCTTGAGCCGAAAGATCTATCGGAAACATCGTCTCTACTCCATCGGGATATGGATAAGGTCAACGTACACAATACCCTCACCAAATCCCTCACCTGTGAAATTTTATTGAATTGTTATTGTTGTTGTTGTTCTAGTTATATTATTCTATAACTCTTTGTTTCATATTTTCATATTTTTATTTTAATATTCTCTTTTGACAATGTCTTCACTATCGGCCAATTGGTTCCAAATAAACAAAAAGGGAAAATATGTTGCAGTACATTTTTTAACACCTAGAAATAATAAATTGAATCACATATATTGGGTTAATTACCTCGAATTCTTTATTTATTAAACCAAATTAATAGTGTCTGTATATTAAATTTATAAAACAAACCAACAAAACTCAATAATTTCAATCTCGATTTTTCTCAATTTTTTTTTATTTTTCTCTATTTTCCCCCATCCTGTAAGGTCCTCACATCATAAAATATGTAATTACTGCTCTAAATCAAATCTAAATTATCGATTTGGTGCAATTTATCGGTTTTTCTTGTACACTATTATTTACCACCATGGGAAGGAAAAAAACACTAAATGGAAGTAAAAAATTTTATCAAGACTAAATATAATAATTAAATGTAAACGTAAGAGATAAATATGTCCACTATAAGCCTATGACCCATAATCGAATTATTTAAAAACATGCTTAAAATGGAGATGATTGACCTATTCAAAAAATAAAACAAGGACAAACGAAAGAAATTGACTTAAGTTAAAGATGTTCAAAAGATTGAGACTCAGTGTTCCAAATTAACCGGCATCTCTTTAACCAAATTAAATTGATAGAGTTAAAAATGTTGGTCAATTTATTGTCTCACACATAAAAACTACAAATTATGTAGTGGTATAAAGGAACAAAACTAAAATAATGAGAAGTTAACATATATATATATATATATATATATATATATATATATATATATATATATATATATATATATATATTTACTTGCAAACTTGGTTACTAAGATGAGTTATGAGTTCGGTGGTAAGCAGAGGCGGACCTAGAGTATTGAGTATGAGTTTCCGAGAACCCAGTAACTCTTGCGTGGACCCTATATTTATATTAAGAAATCCTCTAAATATTTGTAAATACCTAATTGTGAACCCAGTTATTATTTTATATTAATTTGAGATTACCGTAGGAACCCATAACCTTCAAATTTTGGATTCGTCTCTGGTGGTAAGTTCAGAACCCATAAATTTCTGTGACGACCCGACCGGTCGTTTTTGAGCATTTGCACTTTGCTCGCCAGTTCTTGGGCATGACTAGCTCTATATGATGTATTATGACTTATGTAAATCGTCGATTTTGATTTTCAAAATAATCGGAATAGATCTGGAAGAACAATTCTCACCTTGAAGCTTTAAATTTGAAAGGTTTGACCAAGTTTTGACTTTTTAGTATTCGATATCGGATTTAGATTTTTGTGATTTGGTTATCTTTCTTATGTGATTTTGGACTTGTGAGCATGTCCAGAATGTGATTTGGAGGTCCGTGGTAGAATTAGGCTTGAATTGGCGAAATTGAAAATTTGGCGTTTAGCGACCGACAGTGGAAATTTTGATATCGGAGTCGGAATGAAATTCCAAAAGTTGGAATAGGTCCGTGGTGTCAATTGTGATGTGTGTGCAAAATTTCAGGTCATTCGGACGAGGTTTGGTATATTTTGGCATTGTTTGTGGAATATGAAAATTCAGAAGTTCTTAGGCTTGAATCCGAGGGTGATTTGGTGTTTTGGTATTGTTTTGAGTGTTCCGAAGGTTTGACTATGTTCGTATGTTGATATATGACTTGTTTTTATTATTGGTTGAAGTCTCGAGGACCTCGGGATGATTTCGGATGGTTAACGGAGAGTTTGGATGAGGAATAATGCAGCTGAAGCTGCTTTTTTTGATGTTTACGCACCTGCGAAGTGGGAACCGCAGGTCGAAGCCGTAGGTGCGCTAGGAGGACCGCAAATGCGGAAATGGAAGGCCAGGGGTTGGACTGCAGATGCGAAGGACTGGCCGCATCTGCGAGGTTGCAGGTGCGATTTAAAGGTCGCAGATACGGATATGGTGCAGTAAGTGAGTTCTGCACCTGCGAGGGATATTCCGCAGGCACGGTGCTGCAGAAAAGGAACTGTGACTGCAGGTGCGAGGCAGAAAACTCCAGCTCGAGGTTTTGTTCTCTATTTTTCGATTTTGGGCTTGAGGAACTCGGGAGAGAGGCGAGTTTTCAAGAGATTTGAAGGTACAACATTGGGGTAAGTGATTCTAACCTATAATGGTTTAAATTTCATAAATCTATGATTTTTTTCATCATATAATTGAGAAGTTTGAGCTAGAAATTTGAAAATTTAGGGCTTGAAATTGGAGAGTGGACTTTTGAGGATTTGAGTGACCAAATGAGGTCGGATTTTGATAAATTTCTTATGTATGGACTCGTGAGTGAATGGATTTTCAAGTTTTGTAATTTTTGTCGGATTTCGAGACGTGAGCCTTAGGGCCGGATTTTAATGGATTTCGGAAATTGTGTTTAATTTGATAGTTTTTCTTGTAAAATTCAATCCATTAGCGTATATTGATGGTATTGTTATGGTTGTGAATAGATTCAGAGCGATTGAAGGCTGAGTCGAGGGGCAAGAGCATCGCAGTATAGAGTTTTGACTGGTTTGAGGTAAGTAATGATTGTAAATCTTGTCTGAGGGTATGAAGCCACGGATTTCACATCGTTTCACTATTGTGAGGTGACGCACATGCTAGGTGACGGGCGTGTGGGCGTGCACCGTTGGGAATTGTGACTTGGCCCGTCCCGTAACAACTACTAAATTGCGTATTTTACTGAAAACTATTTGATACTTCTATGCTTTAGAAAGAATTTCTATGATTTGGGCCGAATGTCATATTTGGGCCTTGTGCCAAGCTGTTTGGACCCTTAGGGGCTTTTTACTACTATTTCCTCATTATTTTTTATTTAAGATCTATACTCAGTCATGCTGTGTTTACTGAATTCATAATTCAGTCTTTATTACTCCGTTTTGACATAAAATGATATTTTGGGCTAAGCACCCTTTTTTTACTAATAGCCCGAGTGGCTTGAGAGGTTTCTGACTGAGTGAGGCCGAGGGCCTGTGTTGTGAGGATATTATGGGATCGGGCTACACACCGCAATATGTTGTTATTAATTCATGATTTTTGTGAGGCCGCGGGCCTGGTTGATTTATGTCACGAGGTGGCTTGTTATGAGGTCGTGGGCCTGATTGATTTATGCCATGAGGTGGCTTGTTATAGCGTTTGGGCTGTAGGAGCCCCTCCGGAGTCTGTACACCTCCAGTGAGCTCAGGTACCCTGAGTGAGTGTTATGATGTTTTGCCCGAGGGGCTGTTCTTGATTCATATTGTGCCCGAGGGGCTGTTTACGAGTGACTGTGAGGATAGCCCGAGGGGATGATTCTGAGTGATGTTATGATCGAGGGGTTGATTCTGAGTGATGTTATGCCCGATGGGCGGTTTATGATTCATGTTGGCCGAGGGGCTGTATACGAACTATGTTTTTGCCCGAGGGGCTATTTATGGTTTTTATCACTTTTACTCTAAATTGCATTGGGCCTCTGGTGAAACTGTTGAAAGCATCTTCAAATGATTTTTACTGAAAACTAGATTTAAAACAAGATGATTTGACTCATATATTGATTTGAAAGTATGTTGTACTTACTGAGTTTTTATGATGTGGATTTTTATGTATTTTCTACTGCTCAGTCTTTATTTACTTTTATTACTTACTGAGTTGGAGTACTCACATTACTTCATGCACCTTGTGTGCAGATCCAGGTATTTTTGAACCTGCTAGCGGGTGTTGATTACTCAGTGGCAGGTCCATCGGGGTTAGCAAGGTAGCTGTTTGGCGGTCGCAGCCCTGCTTTTCCCCCTCCTTATCCTCCCTTAATTGTATTCGATTATTTCTAGGCTATGTTAGTCTTGATGTTGTCAGACGGTTGTAGTAGATGCCCATGACTAGTGACACCCTGATGTCGGGCATTCTTTCCGCACTTTTGTTTTGATTTAAACTCCTTATGAAGGTTTATTATTAAATAGTTTTAGTTTTATCTTAAAAATAAAAATATCGATTGGTTGTGGTAGTGTGTCGGCTTGCCTAGTACCACGATAGGCGCCATCACGACAAGGTTAGTTTTGGGTCGTGACAATTTCAATCTTGACTTTGGCTCTACGTGTAAAACTTTTTACAGTATATATCAAGGGTCGTTTGGTAAGGTATATAAGAATAGTACTGAATATTGCGTATTAGTAATGCGATGATTAATTATACTAAGATTAGTTCTTATCAATTGTTTGGTTTGGTTTATTAAAGGTTTTAAAATGGCATTTTTGTCTTTATACATGCTTATCCATGTATTAAAAACCATGATAGCTAATACCATAGTCTGTTATGTATAAAGAATAATAATGAATAAGGTGTATGACGGTTGAAAAATACTACTCCCTCTGTTTCAAATTAGATGAGTTACTTTTCTTTTTAGTCTATTCCAAAATAAATGACACATTTCTAAATTTGGAAACAATTCAACTTTAAACTCTTCATTTTACCTATTTTACCCTTAATGAGAAACTTTTATAACCACACAAATGGCACGGTCCCACAAAGCTTTTACTCCTTAAGTTTTTAAGACCACAAGTTTCAAAAGTCTTAATTTCTTTTCTTAAACTCTGTACCAAATTAAATTACTTCATCTAAATTGAACCGAAAGGAGTACTAAACAAGCGTTTAATAATACTAAAGCTAATACACGTATTATTTAGCCTATTGCATCAAGTAACTTTGACTTATTTTCTAAAAATGAGTAATCATACTTCTATCTTTTATGGAAGTTACCTGTAAATTTAGGTGATATGCTAGTGTAGTTTCTTAATTTCAGCAAGTGTATATGAATTAAATTCAACAATAAATATAAAACTAAATAACTTGTCGTAGGAAGAAAACTAAACGAAACTTAGTGTTACTTTGATAATGACAGCTCAAAATTTATAAAGAAAATCCAACCTAGTATAAAATTGATAGGAAGAATTTTAATTGAAAGACCTGATATTTACTTTTGGCATTTAGGGAACAGAAAAATGAATATGTCTCAATCTCAAATTAATTGGAACCGATATATAAATATTTATAGTCATCCAAAATATTCGAAAACATCAAATTCCTATACTTGTAAATAATTTGCATTTAAAGTAAATTACGGTAAATAAAAATACATAGCATGTTTCTCAATAATATTTAATCTTTAATATCAATAACTCGTATATGTTGAAAGCATAAACACTTCGGCAATTGAGCGAATCCCTTTTGGTTTTTGTATGAGTCAAAATCTGACCATGGGATGGTTGTCCTTGAGAGGAACGATAAGGGGTCGATCAAGCCGTAATCATGCCCACGGGGCGAGATAGCAAAGAGCACCTCGGCTATCGCGGGGTCAAACTGTCGGAAAGTTTATATCGCAGAACAAACGTAATGTTCAATCGAACGATAAAGGGTACAGTTGTAAGAAAGTACGTCGGTCAAAGACCATTAAATAAAAGGGAGAATTGTTAATATATATAGATGGAGCTAAACCCAGAGAAGAGAGGATTCCTGATAGCTACCCCTATAGAGTCAACAAAGGGGAATCTCTTCGTCATCTACAGTTCCCTCTCTTTCCCTTCCTTACTTCCATGATTATGGTGCAAATCTGTCTTAGATGTAAGCTTATCATTCATATCTGATGTATGATTATTATATTAAGAAATATTACACATTCTTGTTCTTCTTCGATTTTCATACTCTGTATATTTGGATCTAGGATTAATTATGTTTGGCTAAAATTTACCTTTTATATCTCTGATAATTAGTTCGACAAAATGGTTTTATACTTTTGGTCAAACAGTTTCTAATATCTTATCGGACAATCACTAATTAACATTCAACATTTTCTTATTGTCAAGTGTCTCGTATTGGTTGAGAGATTGAGTTGTTATCTCCTTATATGATTAATTCCTGAGTAATCATTAACCATGAGCTAATTTTTGGGGTTGAATAAGGTTCAAGATCCGTTTTCTTAATATGTATCAGAGTCAGACTCATCTTTATTTTTTGTTTACCCGATGTTAAGCCCTATGTTATATTATCCATATATACAAGATGTCTAGTCCTAGGCGTGCAAGGACAATATCGAGCTTCTTTCAATATACACATCTACTAGATGGATTATTTAGGTGTTTTTGGTCAAGATTACCCTTGACCACCCCCCCCCCACCCCCCCACCCACCCACCCCAAAAAAAAAGACTCGGTCCAGGGAACAAATTCTGCTGTATATTTTTTTAAGATAAAATTAATCAAATAGATTAAAATAAAAAATTGCAAGAAACTTTAGTGAAGAAACCTTCGACTTCCTTCATCTTTTATATTAGTTTAATTCTTGTATAGTTCCTCGAAACCATGCATGTTTACTAGTGTATTTAATAATGCTTCTATTTGTTAATTATTAATTCCCTTACTTATTCAAGTAACGATATCAAAACGCGTAGATATATAATATATTTTTCATATGACTAAAAACACAAATGGAATCCACTTTTTTTCCTTCTATAAATACATCATTATTTATCTACTCTCTCAAACATCATATAGAATTGTCTTGATTCCAAAGATAAGCCAAGAATCCATTATTCTCTCTTCTCTCATTTTCACACACTCACATAGTGATTACCATCTATATGCCACAAAGGCCTTTGGTGGTCTTATTAGCGCATATCACAGTGTAGTAAAAACTCCTTCACTCCCCGTTTTAGGGCGTCTTACTATTTTTTCAGAAAAATTCCTAAAGTTACGTCTTTCAGTACTGAAACTCCAGTCGAATAGTTGAAACAAGCTACTCTCCTTACAAAAAAAACTTCTGAAGTTACGTCTTTCAGTACTGAAACTCCAGTCAAGTAGTTGAGTTAAGCTACGTACTCTCTTTACAGAAAAACTCCTGAAGTTACGTCTTTTAGTACTGAGACTCCTCGTTTTAGTCTATTTGAGAATGAAGATTGAAGGGGAGAAGATTAAGAAATATGCCTTGTTATTAGCTGCAAAGGATTCAGATTATGTGAAGAAAGTATATGGAGGATATTTTAATGTATTTTTGGAAGCTTTAGGTGAAGAAGGAGAGAAATGGGATTTATTTAGAGTAGTTGAAGGTGAATTTCCAGATATGGCTGAGCTTCAAAATTATGAAGGATTTGTAATTAGTGGAAGTCCTTTTGATGCCTATGGAAATGAGAATTGGATTCTTAAGCTTTGTCTTCTCTTAGAAACTTTGTTTTTTATGCATAAGAAAGTTCTTGGCATTTGCTTTGGCCACCAGGTATGTGACAAAAGTGTAACTATTACTATATACTGACGGTGTAAAAATAGTATAAGTGAAGTTTAACGATATCAGGTCGCTTAAAAGATAACTAGATATAACCATTTATAATAAGTGATATTAATAATCAGAAAAATAAGACAGATAACATATTGTTGCTATGATAGGTTAAAATTCATTAATTATTAACATAATTTTTTTAACGTTGTGTGTATTATATACCGTTATGGTCCGTCCCTTCCCTGGACCCCGCGCATAGCGGGAGATTAGTACACCGGGCTGCCCTTTTTTATATTATATACATGTAAAAAATAGAGAAAAAAAATCCTTCCCCGACATTGGAAATGAATAGTGAATTAGTGATGATATTCTCTAAGAACAAATAAAATCATCCAACAAGTTGGGTAAAGTACAAATACCAAAGTGCAAAGGACCACATTGCACCAGCTAAAGTACTTGCATCTCTCAACAACAACAAAAAATGTAGTATTTTTTGTTTTTGTTTTTCACTTGATATCCGATACTTGCATTAAGGCGCGATTAAATTCAAATTCGCACCAGAAAATTCCACATCGTAAGGTTAACCGCTCCGTAATAAAGGCGACTTAATAAAAAGTACTTGCATCTTGCTCTATAAGGAAGACTTTTGCTTTGATGTGGTCATTTATTTTTGTCCAAATAAAAAGAGGATTTTGGATATCTAACATGTATATTCAATTTTCATATTTATAGGTTCTGTGTAGAGCTTTGGGAGGAAAAGTTGGAAAGGCTTGCAATGGTTGGGACATTGGACTAAGGAAATTAAGCATTGTGAAGAACATCTCCACACATAGCTTCTTTAGTGATTTGGAGGAAATTCCACTTGCTCTTTCAATCATTGAGTGTCACCAAGATGAGGTATATCTCTCTATTTTTCTATTGTGAAATCATATTTGCTCTAGGGTTCTAGCCTATCGTCGGAGCAGTTTCACGTACAATCACTGAACTTTACCTACTGTAATAATAAAGTCAAAACTATTTTTGTTACGATAATATAACGTCTAAACTAAGTGTGAATTGCTATAAAAAAAGTCGATCTGTACAAACGATCTAGGCATGTATTCGGAGTTTTCCTAGGATTGGGTAAGGCGGAATGAAGCCACCTTAGCCCATTGAGTGTGTTACGTTCTTGGATCCGGTCGAGCCTCTTTGAAATTATACCCCTGCCTCTCGTCTAACTCAAGTTGCCCGCTCTTTTGGCAGTTGAAGTAGCTCTCTTCAAGAAGTAAGATTATATCCCTAGGGGTATATTACGAGCAGAAGTTCACTCTCTAGTGGAAGTAAGAGTAGCAAGGTTAGGACTGCCTATAAATATAATAGGGGTCCGAAAGAAATTAGATTCCCTAGAAGTTTTGTCCGGTTAGAAAAGCCAGAACTCTTGTAAACCAAACTATTTTTGTTACGATAATGTAACGACTGAACTAAGTGCGAATTGCTCAGAAAATACAAATGACCAGAAGGTCAAATTTCTGATATCGAGTTATGACACGTTACTCGTCACGTTTAATTTCTTTAATTTATTATGAATAGGTGTTGGAGGTGCCAAAGGGAGCAGAAATAGTAGCAATTTCAGAAAAGACTAATGTGGAGATGTTTACAATGGGAGATCATATATTAGGAATTCAAGGCCACCCTGAATATACCAAAGATATACTCTTTAATCTCATTGATCGTCTCCTTTCCAATGGTTGCATTGAGGTATATTAATTTAATTAGAATAATTTTTTTATAATTATATCATGGTTTTGTTAATATTTCATGTTTTCTCTTTCTCATCAATTTTGTATTTTTTTTTTCTTTATATATACAGAGTGGATTTGCAGAAAATGCAAAATCTAAGCTTTATAAAGCTGAGCCAGATAGGAAATGTTTGGAAAAGATTTGCAAAAAGTTCCTCAAAAGAGAGTTGGAATTTATCAATATTCCTGGCAAAATATGATCTTCAGAACTAGACTTTTCTTGTTTTTGTGTTTATGTATCAATTATTCTCATATTATGATCGAAATAACCAGATGTAATAGTACTATAAATTAAATGAACCTATTAAAAGGTTATTAATATTTTTGTGTACCCATGTTTATCCAAATACGTGTTGTGAAATGGAATTTAGAATTATGGAAAGAAGCAAAAAATAATCCACTGACTCGGATAGTGATAACCATATTTCATATAATTAAGTTTAATAACATGTGATGTGAGCACATTTGGTCTAAAACCCTTTATTTGTCTAAAAAAAACATTGAATATGTGTAAATTGTTGATTTAGAATCCAGTAACATAAACAAATTGGAATCCCGAACCTACAATTTCAAATCCTGGCTCCGCCTCTGTGACAAAGAGATATCATTATGTATCATGTAGGGTTCTTCTAACGATCTTAAGTTAATATACAATAATAGTATGTTAACAGTAAAATATTTGTAAATATTTACGTAAGAAAAAAGATATAGTTTATTAATTATATGAAGTGGTCAAAATTTGCAGCTTAAATTTTCAAGAAATTTCCGTTTGTTTCAACATACTGAAAATTGACGAACTGTTCTAATTAAGAAGACTTGAGAGGATTTGACTTTAATGAAATTCCTCGACTGTCATCTTTCTTAGTATATCACTAAAATTTGACTTTCTTTCTTTTTTCATTGCTTGCCCTTTCCATATATGTTCGAAACACTAGCGCCAAAAGTGGGAATAGTCTCTTTAAAATAATATAAGAGAAATTTTGTCGACTTATTCTAAAGGCCGTTCGTTGCACTAAAGCTTCTGGTATGTGCGGAGTCCGGAAAAGGGCTGAACTACAAGGATCGATTGTACACAACCTTACTCTGCATTTCTGCAAGAGGTTGTTTCCACAGCCCGAACCCGTGACCTCACAGTCACACGATATCAACTTTACAAGTTACGCCAAAGTTCCTCTTCTTTGTTAGACTTATTCTAATATGGTTAATTACACAAAAGCTCTTATAGTATAATATGACTCAGTTTCATATACACTCTCTATTTTTCTAAATGAAACACTACACCCCTATACTATGGAAATCTTATGCTTTCTCCCTAGATGAGGTATATATGTAACTACATATATTAAAATATAACAAATTAAAAGATAAATTAAAATTACAAATAAAAAGATTTAACATATTTATTTTTCAGAAATTTAAAAAAAGAAGATAAATTTTCTTGTTGAAAATTTTTATTCACGCTTTCTATTGAAAAAGAGAATAAATATTTTTTTTAAAACATCTATCTTTCGAAACTCATAAATACAAAATGACCACTTCGTCGAGGAGGAGGAGGAGGAAGGTGATCAACTCGTGTTTTATCTTTCCTAAAATCACTTTGAGGCCGATGTAGCCTATTGTCTACGAGTTCATCTGAACCAAGAACATTCAATATAAAGTAGAGATACATATGTTTACCTACTAAAATCTTAAGAAACGTTAGATCTGAATGCATAATTTTAGCAGTACAATGGATTCAGTGCATGATTGAACCCGTTAAGTTTAAATCCTAGATCCGCCTCTGCATAAGCCTGCTGCTGCAGACCAAGACGCGATACTTGAACATGCTTAGTACGTACATGGATTTGATGTGTGGAATTGTGGACACCCCAAAAGATGTGGAGCTACTCAAGATATCAGAGATTATAAAAGGAAGTATGAGTAATGAGAAAATTGCTGCTCTTTTTAGGCATCACAAAGCTACAATGTACATAAAAGAGCTAGAAACTACTAGATAAACAGATAAATAAACTAATGTTGCTATTACAAAAATGGACAAGATTAATTCAAGATTTATTCTATAGTAATCTAAAGAAGAATGGTCAAGTATGTATAATAAAAAGAATTGCATATTGTCAATGTGTAATCTTTTACAAGTCCTAGAATCAAACAATACTCCTTTGGGATTTTAAGGAAGATTTGCGCTTAGTGGTCAATGAACTGAAAAAGAATCATGGTCGTAGATTCAAGTCCGAGTAGAAACAAAAAGCACTAGGTGATTTCTTCCCATTAGCGAGGCACACACAAGCTGGCCCCGACACCATAGTCATTAAAAAAAGGACAGAGTAAGGAATTGGGAAACAAAAAAGACTTTGGAGAGAAAGAAAACGACCAAAAAAAAAAAGCGAAAATGGGCTTTTTCTTCTCTCTCTCATTTTGTGGTTTTAGTTTTCATGTACAGTTCCAATTCCATTTTGTTTGTTCAGTGTTTAAAACAATGAGAATAAGGATCAAGAAGATGTTCATAAGAAAGAAATAGGGGTCAAATCTCTTGAGATATTTCACCAAAAATATCTGGACATGATTCCCATTTACCAGTTTCTCTAGCTCCCCAATATCCTCCTTTATATTGATATGTATCACTACCTTTTGGTTTTGCAAACCACCTTGGTTTCCAGCCTCTTTCCTGCATCTTTGATGCCTGCATGTACAAAATCTTGATTACTATCTGAATACTACAACAACACCAACGCTTCAATCCTAAGCAAGTTAGGGTCGGCCAAATATATCTTCATTATTCATGTCGCTCTATTTATTCATGTCGCTCTATTTAGGCTCATCCTATCCAATATAATATAAAACATTATTTTTAATAAAATGAAGAAACTCTCGGAAAAAAGAAAAAATTCCTCTGGCACAAAGATTTCTCAATATTTTCTACTAGCAAACATTGGATCAATACTAATCATACAGAGGTAGAGGCGGATCCAGGATTTTAATTCTATAGGTTCAACATTTACGGTTCTTAGTATTGAACATATTATATTTTTAAATTTATGGGTTCAGATCCACTATATGTTGCAATATTAGTGAATTTTTAAACTAAATTTACATTCTGTGTCGAAAATAGTGGGTTCAGATAAACCAGGTACTATAACACTACATACGCCTCTGTAAAACATACTATCATGCCTAAAGCTTAATCCCAACTAATCTGTATCGTCTGTAGAAATCTTTTTCTTCCATTATGCCCTATTTTTCATTAGGTCTGATTACTTTCTGACTTTCGCAATATTCCAACGAAAAAGAAACAATTGCTTAAAGATTTGGAGATACAAACATGGATTATTATCCAGAATGGTGAAAAATTGTAAAGCAAATGATGATGTTGGTTAGTAACTAATTTTTGAGTAAAAGATGCTTTTCTGACTTAGATGTGAAGCAAACATATAAAAGGAATGATCCAAGTTGGAGAGTTAGTAAGTTCCTCCATGCTTGATATTGTATATCCATAGAATATTAAGTGAGTAAATACTGATTCATTTGGATGCCTCATAAATATAACCAGGTTTTAAGCATGTTAATTACCTTGTTACCACATTATAAATCAAGATAATACTTATATAATTATATTAAACACCAAGCTGGTAATTACAACTGATATCAGACAAAACCCAAAGCCTATCCATGCTTATTAGAATGTTAGTATTGAAGAAAATAATTATTTGTATCACCTCGCGTTGCCTCTGTTCTAACCGCAACTTTTCTGAATCAGCCATGTCATATTCTCCATTTTCAAGAAACCTTTGGTCTGGTCTCAGCCTTGAATCTGTTGGTGGCAATTTTTGCTGTTTGCAGAGACAAAAGTACAGATATTAGAATACATTTGAAAGATACAGATGTCCAGGACACGAAAATGACTATCTATTATAATATCCCTTTACCTTAAGCTCAGGATAGAGCTCATTCAGGGTGATTGCAAAACGCGTAAAGTTGTACTTTGTTTGGTAGTTTGATGGTTTGCTTCGCTTCCAAAGCAAATGTGACTTCGATTCAGAATCTTGTCCTACATCTTCTGACGAACTATCGCCCATGGAGTAATGCAAACTCTCATCCCATTTTCCAGATATTGTTGCCACTCTTTTTCCACTCTTGTCATGTATGAGTCCATGTACCTGCAAAAACAATTTGATATGCGATGATTAATGGAGCCTTAACCATTCTTTTTTGAATAACATAATCCATTTGAGAGCAACCAACGAGCTCAAATTTCCTATAGACTATACACACATTACATTTCAAATCATGGCAATATATGTCCTCTAAGAGCCAGAGGTAAAACTTAAATTCTCCATTCATTCACAAATATAAATATTCCCTAATTATAACCTTCAGAAATCATTGTCCAGCAGAATATCACTAGAACACTTATTGAACTGAATGCAATAGTGTGGGAAGAACACAAGCACTAATAAAGTGGAGATGCTGCACCTGGTGAGGATTCCTTTCCACAATAGACTGCTCCTTAAATTTTAGCTTGCAGGAGTAATCTCGATTCCCTCGGATATACATCGTACCATAGTGGTCACAGTAGAGTTTTCCAATAATGATGTTGTAGATGGAAGTCGTAACCTGATATAATTCAGTTTAACAGTTCAGCAGCAAGCGTGACAAAAAGGAGTTGCAGTCTTTTCAGTATAATATACATACCTTGTTCCACTGAAAAACTTCTCCATCGTCGAACTCCAAGGTAAGGACACCAACAGGGTCAAGTTGAATTGATCGACCCCAGAATTTACTTTTTAAATTCGCATCTCCCCAAAATTTCCAACCTCGACCAGCACAGTGGCATGCAAGAATCATGGGGTGATGACTAACCTATGTCAGCAGGAAATACTTTATTACACATTCAGAAAAGAAAGCATGCCAATCTATTCCCTTGTGCCATTAATTTCTGTCATAATGATTAACCGATAGCTGCAAAAGGGAAATGAACAAACCTTTCTATTGCTAATTTAAGTAATAATGAGCATTGGAGATTTGAGAATGGTATACAAATAATAGTTCTAGTTGCCTTGTAGTTTGACCAAATGTGAACACAATATGGACTTATCAGAAAAATTTCCAATTTATTCCTCTCCTCTTCCTCTAATCCTTCCACTCTTCTAATTTTCGATCTTACTCTTTGCCTCAACTCTAGTCCGATCTCTTGCCTTAGATGCACCTCCGTTTTTACTTATCTGTTAGACACTACTACAAAATGACATCAACAGAAAAATTCCAAGGTGCCGCTGAAGGCAAACAAGAGGAGCAAAATGACAACCTTGGGAAGAAATTTTATTTAATCCTCGGAAAACTATCAGGAATTGAATGCTACAATTTGATAGTAAAATGAAATATATAACACTACTTCAGCTAACATTCAGAAAATGATGTTTGTATCAGGAAAAGAATCCTTTTAGCCTGCTGCATGTTTCTACATGTGTATAGTAAGTCCATATTTGGAGAATATAAGCAAAAGACTGATATCTATAAGTAAAAGGAGACCATTTAAAAGCAGCTACTTTTAAGAGTACCTTTTCTGAGATGAAACGTACTCCCTTGTCTGGGTAATCAGCTTCATATGTCTCTCCTAGTAACGGATTAAATGGCTTGTAAATTCTTCCATCGGTGGAAGCATATCCAGATGCAGCAAAAGCAGCAACGCTAAGAATCCTCATAATGCTATTTCCCTACAAAGTTTTGCTAACAAAAGTGGTTACATTTTCATATGGGAAAAGATGGCAAACTATGACATGCATCACAGGTGACAGAAACTCAAAAAAGAAAAAGTATTTATAGCCACAGCGTACTGCTTAATTAATTATCGTCTGAATACGAGTTAATAGGTTCCTGATTTCCAATCTAATGATTGGAAAATAGAAAAATACTTTAAGAGAAAAAGTGTCAAATACCTTTTATCTTTCTACTGATTGCAGGCATCAGCGAGTAAACTTTTCCACATGTTCAATTTTAAATTTACAAAAGATGAATACTTTTTGTGAATATTGTCTTCTATCACTAAACATTCCGATTCTTCCTAAATAAAGCACAGCAATAGAAAGGCTAGAATGAGAGGATATAAGCGATCATTGCGAGTATGCCAACTGAAATATGGGGATCCTCAAACTAAGGGGAAAAGAAGACAACTCAATAAAATTTCATAAATTACAAATTTCTCAACATTTTATTAATCCGTTGAGCTGCAAGCATTAGGTTGGATGAATTTTTAACAGCGATACTGCCAAATATAACTGTTACGGAAGCCAAATGTATATAGTGTGAATAAGTCACAATTACTATACCAAAAATTATGACAGCCACCAAATAATAAATAAGACAATAAAGCAACAATAAAGGGAACACCAGAATTTACGAGGTTCGGCTAATTTTGTCTACTCCTCGGACACAACCAATATTTTATTCCACTCCAAAAATACAAGTGAAATAATACTAAAGAGAGAAGATACAAATGTCTTAAACAGATGAGAAGGCAAATGAGAGGTGCGTTTAAATCCTAAACATTAGGCCTTCTTTTAAAGGGGGAAAATCCCCCCCAAACTCAAGAGCCCACCGATGTGGGACAAAAAATTTGTCAAACTTCAACAAATTTCCACCTTGGCAAAATTCCACATCTTCAATTTTCTCTCAATAACAAATTTCAAATTTTTGATTGTGTCTAAATCTTCAATCTTCAGTGTTCTACAATGTTGATCAAATCCAAACAATGTTCAAACTTGATCGCAGTCACCACCTTTGTCAGCATATCAGCAGGATTCTTCGTAGTATGAATTTTCTTCACCGTGACTCCTCCTTCTTCTATGATTTCTCGTACGAAATGATACCGAACATCAATATGTTTCGTCCTTGCATGATAAACTTGGTTCTTCGCTAATTGAATAGCACTTTGACTATCACAAAAAATTGTGATACCTTTTTGTTCAACACCAAGCTCCTTTAGCAATCCTTGAAGCCAAATTGCCTCTTTCACAGCATCTGTAATAGCCATGTACTCTGCCTCTGTTGTAGACAAAGCAACTGTTGACTGCAAAGTAGACTTCCAACTAACTGGTGCCTTTGCAAAAGTAAACACATAACCAGTAGTTGATCTTCGTTTGTCCATATCACCCGCAAAATCTGAGTCACAATATCCAACTACAGACTGATTGTCTTCCTGCTCAAAAACTAACCCGACATCTACAGTATTATGAATATACCGTAGAATCCACTTCACAGCTTGCCAATGCTCCTTCCCTGGATTGTGCATATATCTGCTAATAACTCCAACAGCTTGTGAAATGTCAGGCCTTGTGCAAACCATTGCATACATCAAGCTACCAACAGCATTTGCGTATGGTACCTTTGACATATACTCTCGTTCAGCTTCATCCATTGGCGACATAGTAGTACTTAGCTTAAAATGGGAAGCAAGTGGAGTACTAACTGGCTTAGTCTTGTCATCTATGCCAAAACGTTGAAGTACTCTCTTCAAATATTCCTTTTGAGATAAACAGAGTTTCTTTGAACGTCTATCTCTAATTATCTCCATGCCAAGAATTTTCTTTGCCTCACCCAAATCCTTCATCTCGAACTCCTTCTTCAGTTGAATCTTCAACTTATCAATTTCTTCCGAATTCTTGGAAGCTATCAACATATCATCAACATATAGGAGAAGATATACAAAGGAACCATCTTTAAGCTTGTGCAAATACACACAATGATCGTATTTGCTTCTCTTGTACCCTTGCCGCAACATAAACTCGTCAAATCGCTTGTACCATTGTCTAGAAGATTGTTTCAATCCGTACAACGATTTTTCAAGTTTGCACACCATATTTTCTTTTCCAGCAACTTTGAATCCTTCTGGCTGAGTCATGTAGATTTCCTCCTCCAAGTTTCCATGTAAAAACGCAGTTTTTACATCCATCTGAACTAGTTCCAAATCCAATTGTGCTACCAAAGCCAACATAATTCTAATGGAGGAATGTTTTACAACTGGAGAAAACACTTCATTGTAATCAATTCCCTCCTTTTGAGCATATCCTTTGGCCACCAATCTTGCTTTGTAGCGAACATCTACTTGGTTAGGAAATCCTTCTTTCTTTGCAAATACCCATTTGCACCCAATTGCTTTCTTTCCCTTCGGGAGATTGGTCAATCTCCATGTATGATTCTGATGAAGGGACTGTATTTCATCATTCATGGCAATCCTCCACTTATCTTCTTCTGAACTTTGGACAACGTCTTTATAAGTGGTAGGAACATCATCAGCTACAATTGAGGTTGCACAAGCAACCGTCTCTATGAGACGAACAGGTTTCGTTATTGTTCTTTTTGGCCTGCTGGTTGCTATTGATTCAAGTTGTTGTTGAGGTTCCTGAGTTGGAATCTCCTCTACTGGCTCTCCTTCCAGAGGGTAATCTTCATTTGTTTCCTCCTCTGCTTCTTGTGTAGGAAAAATAAATTTTCCCTCAAACTCCACCTGCTTAGAAGCACCTTCATTTTGTTTGGTATCTTCTGTTACCTTATTTACCATAGCAAATTCATCAAAGGTAACATCTCTGCTGAATATTACTTTCTTTGTCATAGGACACCATAAGCGATATCCTTTGACTCCAGAAGTAATTCCCATAAAAATAGCCTTCTTTGCCCTTGGATCCAATTTTGACTCTGTCACATGATAATATGCAGTTGAGCCAAACACGTGCAAAGAGTCATAATCTACAGCAGGCTTTCCATACCATTTTTCAAATGGTGTCTTGCCATCAATAGCAGCAGATGGTAGACGATTAATGAGGTGGCATGCATATGTAATTGCCTCAGCCCAAAATTCTTTGCCCAAGCCAGCATTGGACAACATACACCGTACCTTCTCCAGCAAGGTCCGGTTCATACGTTCTGCCACTCCATTCTGTTGTGGTGTATGTCTAACAGTGAAGTGTCGGACGATGCCATCATTTTCACAGACCTTATTGAAATGATCATTTTTGTATTCACCTCCATTGTCTGTGCGAATACACTTGATCCTCCTGCCTGTTTGATTCTCCACCATCGTCTTCCATTTGAGAAAAATTCCCAGCACTTCATCTTTGTTTTTCATTGTATACACCCACACTCTTCGAGAAAAATCATCAACAAAGGTTACAAAATAGTGCTTCCCACCCAATGAAGGTGTTTTGGAAGGACCCCAAACATCAGAGTGTACATAATCCAAAATGCCTTTAGTATTATGGATCGCTGTACCAAATTTAACCCTTGTCTGTTTCCCTTTGACACAATGCTCACAAAACTCCAAGTTGCAAGCCTTTACTCCTTTTAACAATCCTTGATCTGATAGAGTTTTCAAGGATTTTCCTCCAGCATGTCCCAAGCGCATGTGCCATAGCTTGGTTGCTTCTGCCTCTTTGTCGTCACTGTCGCTGTCCCAATAACTGTACTGCCACGATAGCGGTACATATTATTATTCTTCCGATTAGCCTTCATTATCACTAGTGCACCGGAGCATACTCTCATCACTCTATTTTATGCAATGATTTTGAACCCTTTTGATTCTAGGGCTCCTACAGAGATAAGATTCTTCTTCAAATCCGGTACAAATCGAACATCTGTTAATGTTCTGATCATTCCATCATGGTTCCTTAATCGTATTGAACCAATGTCATATGAGGTAAGAGGGTTGTTATCCGCTGTGTGGATGACTCCATATTCTCCTTCTTGAAATTCCACAAACCAGTCCCTGTTGGGACACATATGATAGCTACAAGCCGAGTCCATCAACCATATGTCTGATGATGTTGATGACTCTGTTGTAACTAATGAGAAGTCTGAATCATCACAATCAGCTACATTTGAATCCATAATGGCCTTTCCATTGTTATGTTTGGCCTTATTCTTCAACTTCGGACAGTCTTTCTTCCAGTGCCCTTTTTCTCGACAAAAGGCACATTCATCTTTGCTGGGTCTGGATCTTGACTTGGATCTTCCCTTCTTTGTCCTCGTTTGATTTTGAGGACGACCCCTCACAAATAGTGCTTCTCCTTCTCCGCCCTTCTGTTTTTCTCGCTTTCTTTGTTCATAGCTGTACAAAGCCGAACAAACTTCTCTGAGAGAAACTTCGTCATTTCCATGGAGTAGAGTAGTTTCAAGGTGCTCGTACTCATCAGGAAGTGACGCCAACAACATCAAGGCCAAGTCACCATCATCATAAGTTGTATCCATATTTTGCAAATTTGTGACCAACTTATTGAAACTGGTGATATGTTCATTCATCGTGGTACCAGGAACATAGGTGAAGTGAAACAGTCTCTTCTTCATGTACAATTTATTTTGACTGTTTTTCTTCAAAAATTTATCCTCCAGTGCTTTCCATAATTTACTTGCAGAAGTTTCCTTTGTGTATGGATATTTCTGCTCTCTAGCAAGGTAGGATCGAATGGTACCGCAAGCAACACGGTTGATAATTCTCCAATCTTCTTCTCCAATAACATCTGGTCTTTTTTCTTCAATGGCAAGATCTAGCCCTTGTTGAAAAAGGACATCTAGAACCTCGCCTTGCCACATCCCAAAATGCCCGGACCCGTCAAAAATTTCTACCGCAAATTTCGCATTTGACACAATTCTTGTCATAAGCGAAGATGCCAATGATGACGTATTGTTGACACTTGATGTAGATTCTTCTTGTTTATTGTCTCCCATATTTGACACAAATATTATTTAATAGCTGACGACACAAATCAAGATTATTTCCTTTCTGATGTAGAAGATCAGACTAAGCTGCAACCACAGAGCATACTCAGACAGAACCTTGACTCAGTTACCAAGATAAATCTTTTCTGATGTGGAAGATCAGACTATGCTGCAACCACAGAGCATACTTAGACAGTACCTTGGCTCTGATACCAATTGTTGCGGAAGCCAAATGTATATAGTGTGAATAAGTCACAACTACTATACCAAAAATTATGACAGCCACCAAATAATAAATAAGACAATAAAGCAACAATAAAGGGAACACCAGAATTTACGAGGTTCGGCTAATTTTGCCTACTCCTCGGACACAACCAATATTTTATTCCACTCCAAAAATACAAGTGAAATAATACTAAAGAGAGAAGATACAAATGTCTTAAACAGATGAGAAGGCAAATGAGAGGTGTGTTTAAATCCTAAACATTAGGTCTTCTTTTACAGGGGGAAAATCCTCCCAAACTCAAGAGCCCACCTATGTGGGATAAAAAATTTGCCAAACTTCAACAATAACAAGGAATATATGATGTATAATAAATGCATAGAAACAACGAAGAAAGATAAACATAGAGATAAAAATCCCACAAAATGCTTACCGTTTTTCCCCATTCATAAGCTTGGTCAAGAAGGTAAGAGTATTCAAAATCTTCAAAACATCTCTGCAAAGAAGAGAGTGGCTCATTGAAGAACACTGGTAGACAAACTTTAGTTAGATCCTTGCCGATGTTATCTTTGATCATTGACCAAAGGCTTACTCCCTTTTCCTTCTGAAATGGTTCTGGCAATTTCTTTCTCCGCTTAACATAAGGATAGTCAGATGTGGCAAATCTAGTACCAGAACTAAGACCATCCTCAGAAGGATGAAACTCTATGACCGCAGAATCAAATGATGATCTTCCATCATCAGAATCGGTGCTTCTTGTGGAACTCGAAGAAAGAAAATCTTTAGCATCAAAAAATAAGTTATCAGCGTCTACATCATCATCACTTTCCTCCTCTTCGTTGTCAGATCCACTTACACTTCCTCCTAGAAATACTACCAGATGAAAGAAATTTAGTAAGTAAACTTTCTCCAAATGGTAAGAGATACAAATTGAAAAATACAATAAGTGAAGTTCAAATAGTTGCACTGCAGCAATGAGAAAAAATGTCTAACTATGCGTACCTCTGAATTTATCCAGGGATACTTCAGAAGAAGTTTGATGATCTTTTGCTTGTCTGTGACCCTCATCAATGAGAGTGTTCTCGAGGTCGACTTTTTCTGTCTGTGGGTGGGCAGAATAAGAGCAGTTTTAGTGTATCATAAAGCACATGAGTCTCATATGTGACTCTGAGATTCAACTAAGCAGAATTCAACAAACAAACTGCAAGTCCCTCAACTACAACCTAAATTCAATATCATAAGAAGTTGTAATGGCTTTCAGATTGACACCAACAACGGGATTCGGCAAGTAAATCAAATAAAAAATAAGTTCAACTGGTATTACTGAAAACATAGAAGCAGAACCATTTTGGGGCGTAAAGAGAGAAGATATGCGCTCGTATTGCTTATCTGAGATCTGATGTTTAGTAATTCCAGTTGTACGTCAAATGCATAGAAACCTTTTGTTACCTAAATTGTAGTAGTAGTACACACCAAAGCAGACATTATTCAGCCGAAACTCTCGTAAGTCATAAAAATGCTGGTATGTTCCAAATAACTTCTTAATCATGATTTTTCATTTTATTAGACAGAGAAAAGCATTTACATTTTGCTGAATACAAAGAAGCTAATCTGGCACCTGATGATTTCCCATGCAATGCAACGACATATTCGGACAAGCTTTAAATTTTAGTAACTTTTAGTCCATTATAGAAGGATGTTATCCTGCCTTTGCAAATAATAAGTCATACACTTTCCACTTCCTCTCCTCTCCTTCAGCTGGTCTTTCGTCATTGTTTTCTCATTCTTTCTCTGTCTAACTTTTCCAGCCACTACAATATATTTCATTTTAAAGTCAAGATTCACTCCTGTCTTCACGTTCTGTTCTAATTTTTCCCCTAATTATGACCCCCAAGAAATGATGTATCTACGCTATGCATTTTTCTTCTTTCTATTGCGTTCTATTAACAGAACTAACAGTGTAAGTACTCCAGTCAGCTCCTGAAGTTGAAGATAACAGAAGCTTCTTCTTGTAGTGATAATCTGATTGCACCATCCTCATAACCAGAAGTGGCACTGCTTGGAACTTCAAAGTGCTCTTCTTAATGTTACTCCGAAACAAACTCTCGTGAAGAATCTGTACTAAATAGGTAGGACCATCTTGTTGCAATTCAAGCTCATCAACTTCTGCAGAAATGTTTATTTAGTTCTTCTCATCTAGCATGTAATCGTAATCCAGGCCTGATGGTAATTCAAAGAAAGCCCAGTAATTGAAGACTGCCAGCTTTATTATTAAGGCAGAATCAAAGCATGAACCATATTCATCAGTTAAGTAGCTAAGTCAGCTAGAATGGAGATTCAACAAGAGTACAGCTGGAGAAATTTCTTACAATATGCTGTAGAGCCAAGAAAGAAACTTCTTAGACTAGTTCAATTCAATATAGCGTAGTAAGTTTATCTCTCATAAGCCAAACTCTTCGTATGATATTGAAGTTTTCCTATTTGGTTTCACAACAAAATGGAATTCAAGATATGCTTAAAGTTTTCTCTCATTGACAAGACTCTTCAAGTGAAGGATTTATGCTCTATTTGCTACTAGTATTTTAGATTTTTTCCCTAAAGTGCATTTGTTGTAAGCTATACTCTATTATGAGAAAAGCTAATGTTTATACAACTCTTCAAGCCAAATTGAAGTCATTCACTTTGGTGTAGACCAAAATAAAATTCTCACGAGACTCTTCAAGTGAATGATTTTTGCTCTATACTGCTACTAGTTAAGATTCCATACAGAGCTTTCCTTGTAGGCTATTCTATATTATGAGACGCACTAATGTGAATAAGAGCTGCCTTTTGATAACTGTAATACTTCATTCGATAACCATTTGAGTCCATAAGTGTTATTTTCTAATGGCAAAATGTATAAAATGGTTAGCATGTAGAAGTTGCATCAGCAATAGCAAAAACATGTCATTTTCTAGCAGGTCATACCTCCAACTGTCCCAATTTGTCAAGCAGTCGCATCTGCTTCCGCTTTAGCTGCATTAGATGATTATGCAATGCTACAAATTCATTCCTCATAATCTGCTCGCTGTCCCGAATCACAGCCTCACTTACACCATCCTCCAAGAGTCGCTGCCTCAACTTTTCAGTGGATACGACCACATTCTCATTCATTTGTGTCTCGAGAACAGGATCGCTTGTCGGAAACATCTTCTTTGCTGCAATCAATGCCTCCAACCAAGTATGTCGATCCTCCCTTGTTTCTGCCCTCAAATGCAGCCTCTTTGTGCCAGTATTTATAGAAAACCTCCGGTCATCTGATCGACTTTCCCTTACTGATGAGACCTATAAAAACACTAACCGGTTAGTAGAATTTCCAACTCCGAAATCAAAGCAATTGGACAAACAAAACAAACATCCATGTTACAAGTTGATCTTTTATATGGCACACTAACAAAAATTCAGAAATAGCACAGCTTCTACAAATAGGAATTCCGCTCTTATTAGCCACTCAGGCATATTTGATACGCGCGTCCATAATGTACTCCCTTTGTCTCAATTTATATGACACTTTTTATTTTTGATGTTCCCGAAGATAAATTTTCTAAAATTCAAACCTTTTCAACTATTTAACTTTACACAGTAATGTGAAGATTATACCAACACACTACTTAATTAATGACTCCCTTTGTTCAATTTAGTTCTCCCGTTTGATCTGGACGTAAATTATTAAGATAACAGTTGAAAAAAGTTTACTTATGTTTGATAAAAGTGATTCTACACATGAAGATAAATTTGACTTTTTTTTGAAAAAAAAATTGAAATTGTGTAGAAAGTAGGTGCCAAAAATACTTTGAAAGTTGAAAAAAATTAGAATTTGGATTAATGCAGAGGAAAAGTTTTCATTCAGATAAACCTAAAACAGAAAGTTTAACAGCTAATTTTTGCCACAAAGTTTAACTCATTTTTTTATCTTGATAACCGAAAAATCCCCGAGGCCCGTGGGCAAGTTTCAAAACTCAGTGAATAATAGGTCCGTCTTTCTACCATTTTCCACTTAAATACCAAGTTTCGGAAAAATTCGAACTCGTGACGTCAGTCTAACTCACACATCATGCACGATGCTCTTACCACTTGATCAAAGCCCCGAGGAAATTTTCTTTTTTCATTCTGATAACTATGGTGTACGGGCCTCTACTAACCTACCAGCAACAGCAGGTACCAGGTAACCCCACAGTCCCCATCAAGATTTGGACAGATGGGAATCTCAATCTACTTCGTTGACCATTAGGCCCCACCCTTGGACGCCGAAGGAAAAATTTAACTCAAATTGTCCCCATAGACTTTACTATTATTCGAACAACATCACATTAAATGAGAACTTCTTATATGATTTAATTACAACTAAATATTTCTCCAAAAAAGCTTCATATCATGGATATATAATTAAATACCTTGAGGTGGATTTCTCCAAACGGTTTTCGCCGGTGAGATCGCGAAGAGCTGCTCATCGGCGAAGTATTAATCCTCCGAAACGACTTTTGCCCAACGATCATCGATCCTTTCTCCGTTTCCAAATTCGTCACAATCTTATGCCGTCCATGAATTTTATAATACGAAAGGACGCCGTCATGTAAAACGAACCACCGCGGTCTCCATCCTCTTCCATAATTCACCCATTTATATAAAATTCCCGAAATGCCATTGCCTAAATTAATATCATTCATCCTCGCCGAATGAAATTCCGACGACGTCGTGCTGGACGGGCGGAGTTGATCGCCGGAGAATTCGGTTTCGCCGTTATTGACGGCCGCACGTGATTTGGAAGTATGAGAAGGAAGTGATCGCGGCGGTTGCATGTCGAGGAATTTGGCTAGTGGTATATTATTAGAGGAAGAGGATGTAGTCGCCGGCATTGCTGCCGCCGTGTTCTGATCAGCTACGTCGGTGTTACAACAAAGAGAATGCATTTTTTTTTCTTTTGAATTATTATTGAATTTTTTCACTCTAATTTTTCCTAAGGAGAAAACTGTGGATTTATCTGAATTTGTTTAAGTGTCGGTTTTTCCCGCGAAAATCGGAGCTTTGAAATATAATTTGGATATATTCAAAAATAATTACTCTCATTATTTTACTCAATACAAAAAAAAAATATTATTATTATTGCTCCTAAAAAGGCACGAAAATGTTTGTATGAATGGGGATAAAGGGGGGAAAGACGGCGCCAGTGACGGCGGCGAGAGAGGAGAATGATTAACGGAGATACGGCGGCTGAGATTTGTAAAGATTAAGGAAAGGGAATTATTTTTTTCCTTTTTATTTTTTGGAAAATGGAATTTTTCAAAACACGGTTTAGTTAGTTGATGTCACGGAGGAAATCTATGTGGGCCAATTGGGGATGTACGTGCTATCCTCTAGTTGAATATATATATATATATATATATATATATATATGTTTATGTTATATTAATACACAAAAGATATATATTTTATCGACTATTATTTTTAAAGCAGTTCTATTGTGTATTTTTTTCCTTTCTTTTTTCTCTTTTTTTCCCTATATGCATCTAATATTTTTTTAGTACAACTAATTTCAAGGCATGATGTCAAGAGTTTTAATTAAGGAGGGTGATAAAGGTGTAGTCAAGAACCCTAACAATTGAATTCAATAATGCAAATATATACTAACAATAATAATATACCTAGTATAATTTCATTAGTAAAGTTTGGGGAGGATACTGTGTACGCAGATCTTACCCCTATCTGGAGAGGTAGAGAGGTTGTTTTTGATCGATAATGCAAATATATTAAACTTATATTAGGGGGGAGTCAATAGTTTATATATAAAAAGAAAGGAAAATGCATAAGTACCCCTCAATCTATGACAGAAATTTCAACTACACACCTTTTCTTGGAATGTTATAACCAGATGTTTCTTGGGAGGTGAAACACACTCGCCTGCCAATGTATATTTTGTCACTCTTTTATTTTCTCTCTCGTTATGTTCCTTATTTTGATCTATTATTCTATTCTTTCATGGCTAGTAGCAACATGACATTAATGAAGTCCAAAATTTTAATTCTCCGATATCGATTTCGGTCAAAAAATAATATTCATGTAATGATAATTTCTTTGGTCATCGTTGCTACCGAATATTTAAGAAAAGAATTGTATATTTCGGGGAAAAAAAAAGAAAAAAATATTTTTTAAGTTACTGTCATAATTAATTAAGTGTAATATCCAATAAAAAGATGACACATGTACATATAATTAAATTTAAATTTATTTCTTGCTAGTGCAAAGATAAAAATAACCCATAAAAAATTGAGGAAAAAATACCAATCTAAAATTAAAAAATAAATTTTCAAAGGAATGGTGTTGTAAATGGAGCTCAATGCGTTTAAATGGTGGTTGTCATCTCGGAAAGAAGAAAAAAATGTAAAAGACAAAAGATTAAGAAAAAAAAAGACCAATAAGTAAATTTTTGGATTTCTCCCCCTCTCAAAGAAAGTGAAACACACACACTTTGTCACGTTAGCATTTAGGATGACAATATTTCACTTTATAATAGTTCAAGGGGTAATAGGATCCTCCAAAAGGAAATATGTATAGTTGAAATTTCGGCCATAGGTTGAGGGGGTACTTATGCATTTTTCCCTAAATATATATATATATATATATATATATATATATATATATATATATATATTACTACTTGCACAATGTAATTTATGGATGAAGGGATTTAATTGGACCTCTTCTTTATCTTTGACACTAATCGCTAATTGAAGAGATTTTATTCAATGCATGACATCACACTTCATACATAGATGGAACTAGAATTTTAAGTTATTTGGGTTTGGAATTGTAATTCTTTTAAGTTATTGGGTTCTAAATTAAGAATTTATCAATTTCAATAAAAAAATATAAGACAAATATAAAGTATGAATTTAAGTTACTATGTTTGCCCGAATCCGTAACATGTAAACCAGCTCAGCCTCTGACTCCGTGGGTGGTCAATCCTTTCCCTTCTGCTTTATTAGAAAACATGACATTGTATAGCCGCTGCAAAACTAATAGCCAAAATAATGTATATATATATATATAAATGAAAGGTTTGTAGCAGTACAGGGAGCAGGATGCACTATAGGCACCAAAGTAACTAAGCTAGTTATATTAGAGTCTACTAGTTGCACACCTTCACAGGGTACGTTACAAGCCAAAACATTACTAGAAAAACTATTTAAGGAAGAGGCCATTGTGTCCCGTAATGGAGCTTCCAGGGTAGGCGTCGAAGAGCTGGTGGAAGAACAGGATTTAACAAGCCTCCGATGATTGGTTCCTACTTGGCCATGATGGTGCAATTCCGGGACAAAAAGTGGTGGTGCTGCAAAAAGGAGACAATTGCTACCATCTGCCTGCTTGGCACCATATTTAGCTAAACTATCTGCTACGCTATTTTGCTCCATGTAGATATGATGGAGAGGTGGGTTACCCAGCTGTAGGAGCTACTTTAGGATGCATTGTGCCCATAATTGAGTGGGATTATGAAAAAGTCTCCAAGCAAGGCTAGCATGGAGGGCGTTATTTTTTGTGCAAAGGTTTTGGATGCCCAAACCGCTTTGGTCTATTGGTAATGTAACCGTATTTCATTTCAGGAGGTGTAGTTTTTTCTTTTGGGATGTTGTGCCCCAAAGAAAATTTCTTTGGTAACGATTGAGTTGGGATAGAATATTATTGGGGATTGTTATATATTGCATGATATGATTCGGTAGGTGATTGAGGGTAGAATGGATTAGAGTAGTGCAACCTGCCTTGTCAAGAATTTTGTTTTCCACCCTGCAAGTCTATTCTTGAAGTTATCCAATAGGAATTGGAAATTTGATTTTGAGGGTTGCTTAACAAATATGGGGAATCCTAAATATTTTTCAAAATTTCTCCCTTCTTGCATATAAAAAAGATGTAATACTGAATTTTTTGTTGTCGTTGAGCAATTTTTTTAGAAGAAGATTTTGGATTTGTTAAAATTAATATTTTATCCTGAGTGGGCTATAAAATTGTTAAGAGTGTCGATTATTGAATTGTTGTATGAGTAGTGATTTTTGCAGTGAGGATAATATCATCTGCAAAGAAAAGATGGGACATTAGCGAGCCTCTACTAGCTAGGGATATGGGTTGCAAGGATCGATAGTCCACTGCCATATTTATACTTCGAGAGAGCACTTCCAGACAAAGGATAAATAGGTATGGTGATAGTGGATCCCCTTGATGAATGCCTCGTGATAGTTGAAAATATTCAGTAGGATTACAGTTGATTAGGATCGAGGTGGAGGTGATTGTGACACAAGACATAATGAGTTTGATGAAATTTGATGGAAAATTTAGTGAAACTAAGGTATGTTGTATGAATGATCATTCTAGTTGGTCAAAAGCTTTCTCAAGATCTAATTTGAGAAGCATATGAGGAATGTTCCCTTTCATTTTACAGAAATGAGACATGAGTTCTTGAACAATAATTGCATTATCCGCAACTCGTCTATTTTTCTGGAAACTGGATTGGATGGGATGTATAAGATGTTGCAGAATCGGTTTTAGGCGATTGATAATAATTTTTGTAATAATTTTATAAATAGTATTGCAAAGACTTATTGGACGAAATTGTGACATAGAAGAAGCATGTTTGTGTTTGGGAATTAAGAAAATGAGAGTGTTGTTTATTGAAGGATCGATCCAATTATAATTAAAGATTTTGTAGCAGAAATATTTGACTAAAGTGCCGACAGTGTCCCAATATTTCTGGTAGAAATATGGGTATAGTCCATCTGGACCAGATGCTTTTAAGGGTTTGAAACACTGCAATACTTGTGGGATTGTACTGGGTCGTTATTGTTGTTATTGTAAACACTGCAGTACTTCTAAAATCTCGTTATCTTAAAGTGGGCTATCCAGAGAAAATTGATTGGCCGGACTTAATGTATTAGAAGGGTGCATGTGGTTTTTTCTATGGGAAATAATCGATTTGGTGGTAAAGAGAGTTTGGTAATAATTTGTAATATGGTTTTTAATGTGGTGGGTATAAGTTATCCAATTTCCACCTAGGTCTTGTAGAGTCGTAATACGATTATGGTGTCTACGATTTAGAATGGAGAGATTAAAAAAAATTGTGTTTGTATCTCCATCATTTAACCAGTTTATACACGATTTTAATTTCCAAAAGCCTTCTTCTTTCATAAGGAGTTGTTTAAAATCAAATAATAATTGACATTTTAATTCTTGGAGAAATATGCTAGTGGGGTAATTGATGGAGGATTGGATGCCCGCCAGATAAGCTAAGAGTTTTTTTTATGTTTGAATATGTTTCCAAAAGTGGATTTGTTCCATTCTTGGACTGTTTCGATAAATTATGAAAGGAAATCTCTTTCCGATTAATCGAAGAGGGAAGTGACAAAATGTTGAATATATCAAAAATTGACTACCGATTAATAATAATAATAATAATATATATATATATATATATATATATATATATATATATATATCCACTTGCAAAAGGCACATCATCAAGAAACTTGAATAAGCAACCTAATAAAGAAGTGATACTAATTTAAGGAAAAAAGAACCTCATATTTAGGAGTCAAATATTTGTTCTGCACCCTACAACACCTCAAACTTGGTAAAGTGGGAATTTATTCTTTCTCTTCTTTGTTTAATTCATGATATTAATTAGGAACAACTCCTCATATTTTGAAGCTCAAACTCCTTAGAATACACTTTAGATTTTCTTAAAATTAAAAACTTCACCTAAAAGAATCTATAAACATTGGAATATCCACGTTTAATTATGTGATACATGCATTTATTGTATTCTTCACCTTTCAACCAATTTTCTAACTAACTTATGAAGTTGTTAAAAATACACCACTTGATTTTGAGAACCCGATATTTTTGTCATAACCATATCTTATAAATTGACGGGGTCAGAAATTTCTCTAGGGGTATCAAAATATAAAAATAAAAATACACCAAAAAAAAAAAGGAAATTCAATATATAGTTGTAGACAATAATTTTGCGTCAAGAAAATATTCGAGATAAAAAATTATTGCAACAATCATAGTATTTTATTTCAAACAATATGAGCATTACAATCTCTATAAATTGTCTGATTCTTCTTTCCAATAGTAAATAAAAGTGCCTTCGAGCTTAATCTTAAATTTTATTTTATTTTAATCCAATTGCTTGAGATCTGATCTTGATCTTGACGTATTTTTAATCCAAGGGCTTGCAGCTTGTTCTTAAGTATTCGTCTTGATCTTTTAATCTTTAGAACACTTAATGCTTGTAGCTTTTAGAGAAATCCATCGTGTTTGATCCACGAGTTCCCTCTTGATTATTATTATTATAATGAATTTTTCCCCTTTTCTAAGTTATGAAGACCCTTATTTATAGTTGTGGGATGTGTGTGGCTATGTGATTTAGTTGGCTGACTTGAATGATTGACCAATCAGATTGAAGCAGTGACAATGTAGCATTTGATTGGTCAGAACATGTCACTTGCACATATGACTCGATATCATTGGCCTTTTAATTTGACTTGACATGCCTTGTCATTTTGATACGTGACATGCTCTTATTGGCTCTTCCGTTTAACTTGGCGTGTCACCTCATTTGATACGTGACACTAAACTGGGCCTCTAGAAAAATGAGAATATGCAGTCTTTGCCATAAAAATACTAATTGAGTAGCAGGGGCAGAGCTAGAGTGCCGAGAGCATGTTCAGCTTAATTCGATAGCTTTGGTTCGAATTCTGTATTTGTCTAAACAATTTATTAAATATGTATATATTATTAATTTAGACCTCAATGATTTAAGAAGATTAAAATTTCGAACTCATAAACTTACAATCCTGGCTCGTCTCTGCTGTGTAGCCTCATATCAAAGGCAAAGACCAAATACTACAAAGAGAAGACTCGACTTAATTAAGTAGGATTATCAGTCCATTTACTCCAAAATACAAGGACTTTATTAAACTAAAATGAAAATATTAACAAACTCTTGCTATAACAACATGCTAGTCATTAGACCCTAACCATAACTGACAAATCTGATTGGGTTGCCACCCCACCACCAACGCCTGCCATCTCCGACAATTCCTTCAAGCAACGCGCCACCATCTTGGAATCGGAGTTGGTGGCAACGTGGACCGTGCGGCCTTTCTCCGCCTCGGCTATCACAGTGAAACACCGGTAGACTATGTACCCGCCACCTGGCAAATCTTGGTTGATACAATTGTCACATGAGTACCCTTCCACATCAGCAAAAATATCCCCCCGGGACCCACCATGGCACGTGATGGCCACGCTGAACTCGGCTGGCTCGAAACACATAAGCACCCTCTTGATCAACGGCTCGAGCCCAATGGACCCAGGGTCTAACCCCATGGCTTCATAGCTGGCATAATTGAACCCATCCTCTGGTGTTACGTGCACCGTAGAGTACGTTGCACCATCAATCCCATTCATAGAATATCCACAAGGCTCAAACTCGAAATCACATATCTCATGACTTGGTATTATTTCACTTATCCCGGACATTTTGGTCATTTCACAAGAATCCTCTCCCGATTTTTTGAAAAAGACGGCAGTTTTCTCTCTTTTTAAGCCCGTCATGCACATCTCCAGAGTAATCCCATCCGTCTGATTGGTCAACTTACGTGGACCCACATTTGCCACGTACACATGCCAATTCCGACTCGGCGAGTTGAGATCGCCGAGTACATAAGCATGGCCGTTTTTGAAAAACGAATTCAAAAACGCCACTTCTTCAGAAAAACTACGGTGAGGGGCCGATTGGGAATTTTGAAAAATGAAGGTGCCACGTGAGTACTTTACCGAGTTAACGCCGAGGGAAAGTTCCTCGGCGAGTTTTAAAATCCGAGGAATTGACAAAAGCAATTTTGTGGTCCCACAAGTTTTTAAAATAATTTTTAAAGGATAAATAAATAAACTCGACTCAGAGAGTACGTAAGAATCGAACTCAATGTTGGAGAGGTGTAACACTATGGTGCAACCAGCGGGTTCGAGGATGGAGTCGAGTTGTGACCGAGTCAGGGCTCGGAGACCGAGCCCGTTTGGGTCAGTGAACATGGGTGGCTCGGTGAATGTAATTTCTAGGCGTTTTTCATAGCCTTCAAAACCAATATCAGAAACAGTAGTAGCACCAGTCATTTTAGTAGTAAAAGATGAAAACCAGAATTTTTAAAAAATGAGAATTATTTTAAAAAGTTATGGATTATTGGTGAAAATAATTGAAATAAAGGGATTATCAGGATGGCTTCCTCACGCACTGCATTAACACACGCACACACACACACACACACAAAAAAAAAAAAATTAGAAAATAGAAAATGATGTAGATTCTAGATAAGAATTTATCGCATCCGCATATACACCAAATATACTAATTTAGTACCGTTAACTAATAAATCAAAATAAGAATAATATTATTTTAATTAATTATGGTCTAGTGTTAGTTGTGTATTCAAAAATACATGTCATGTATTCATTTGAGTTATCTAAACATATTAATGCCCCATAGTTAGTTAATAAATCAAAGTAAAAATATTAACTAACTATGGTAGAGTATATGTTACATGGACTCTCCAGAATATCGTATGCCCATATTATTATTTTTTTGCCGTGGTTTTCGGGTGTCGCTTTGCGAACCCGACTAGCTGTACTTATTGGGTCCCGCTGTTTCAAGGCAGGTCCACCACGGTTAGTTCTACGGGACCCTGGAGACGCGGCCGGTTTGTAATGCCTCCAGTGGCCCTACTGGGGCTCGAACCGGCGACCTGAAGGACTTTGTCCTCAAGCCTTTACCAGCCGAGCTACCCCTCAGGGTTCGTATGCCCATGTTGGATCCTCCAAAAATACATTATTTTTGGAGGATCCGACACGCTATTTTCGAGGTCTGAGTAACATAAGGTATATATAGTGATAGAAGTGTTAAGTGAAAATACATGTTATGTGTATTAATAGTTGATATAAACAGCGAATGCGAGTAAATTTTTACCGTAGATTATATGAATATGGAAAATAAACTTACGTTGGAATAAGCAGCAGAACGGAATTTTTCGATGCCACCGTTGGGACGAACGTCTTCAATAATATAACCAAGAGGAGCTTCGTATCGGATATAGCTATTATTTTTATTATTTTTATTACTGCTACTATTGGAAGAAGAATTCTTCTTACCACCTTTGGTTTCCATTACAACATCAATCTTTTCTGCAACAAAATTCAAGAACTTTATCAATATAAATTTCATATCAAATTAATATAAAATTTCCTCAATTATTTTAGACATTAATTTAAAAGAAGGAATAAACATGGATATGTTTGAAAAAAAAGTCTTACATTTCTGATTGAAGATTAGAGGGCAGACTTTTTTTTTTTCCTTTTTCTGGTTTTTTCTTTTTTTTTTTTTTTTTTTTTTTTTGCTATGCAAGAAGGGAAAAAGGACGATGTGAAAGTAGCAAAATAAAGCAAAGAAGAGGAATTTGTTGTTTGGAAATTGGGTGAGGAAGAGAAATGAAGGGAGTGAGAGTATATATAGATAGGGGAGAGGGAAAAAAAACTAGGACTGCAATTACTCATTTTTCCTTTTTATTTTTTGGATAAGTAATCTCATTTTTATTACAATCTAAAATGAGTCAATTACCACATATTTATCTATTCTTTCAAAAAGAATCAACAACAATAACAATAATAATAAATTCAGTATAATCTCACAAGTGAGATTTGAGAAGGATGAATACGTACGTAATCTTATTCATACCTTATGCACGTAGAAAGACTATTTTCGATAAATCATCGGCTCGAAGCACGCATGCATAAGTATATAGAACTTTTAAAAAAGAATCACTATAATAAGAAAAAAATTAAATTTACATCTATTACGCGAAAGATAGACGAGACTCTAATCTATGGAGTATGTGAGAGACGCTTAAGAGTTATGTATTCTTATTTTTAATTTTTAACTACTAAAATTAAATTATTTCGTTTGGTTTACATATAATATCTAGCATGGCTTAATTAATTTTATCCAATTTTTCGGTGAAGAGACTTACTCGATGTTTACATATACAAAAGGATATAAAACATACAACATTCATACAACACGTATCACTTAACTGTGGTGAAATATTATGCATTTTTCTTTAATTTTTACTTATTAATGTCAAATAATATCGTTTAATATAAACATCAAGTGCAATAAGTATTTTATTTAATTTCTACCGCTTAAAATTTTGGTTTCTAAAACTAAATTATTTGATCTAATATAAATAACAATAAAGATATTAAACTTGAGTGTGAATCTGAGGAGAAGTTTTATTTTGTGTCTCGTATAATTTAAACTAGTTGTATGAGACTCCTTTTATCTCACAAATTTGTAGACCCCAATTTTACACTTCTGAGTTCACAGAAATCCGGGTCCATAAAACTGTGAGACAAAAACGTTGTCTCATACAACTGACAGTAACAAACAGTCAGTTGTATAAGACACAAAATAAAATTTTCCGAATCCGAAATTCTTGAGCGGGGAGAGAGGTTAATTTTGTCTCCTTGTAATAGTCACATCTCTTTGTTCTGCATGTCTTTCAATATTTTGACACGTATCTAACTGTTTTTTTCCTTTTACTATTTGTGGAAAGAAGAATTTAATATACATTTCCTCTTGCTTGTTCACAATTACTTACTTAATTTATTGTGCCCAATAAATTATACTACAAACAAATTTTGTGGAAAATTAAAATTCATAGGCCTCTCCTTTTCTTATTTCACATTAAGGGTGTGTTTGGTATAACGGAAAATATTTTCTTGGAAAACAAGTAGTAATCTTATTCATTTTCCGATATTTGGTACGCAAATTAAAGAAAATGACTTCTCAAGAGTATTCATATATAATTTAGATATAATAAACATGAATCCATAAACTTTCAAACCAACAACCTTCCGGACTCACAAATTTCACAAACTTTTCAACCGCTAAACTTTCAAAATCGCGGAATTTCGAACCCGTAAACTTTATAATTTCTAAACTCGTAAACTTCTAAACACATAAACCTCCGAACTCATAATTTTGGAACTTATAAAATTTTGAGCCTTTAAACCGATAAATAATAAAATTAAAACTGAAAAATATATTTTAAAAAAAATCGGGAGGAGGGGGAGGGCTGGGGGGACAGCAAAACGAAAAAAAAAACTGAAAAATATATTTAAAAATTATTTTTTTTCCGGAGGGGGAGGGGGCGGGGGGTTTGACAGTAAAACGAAAAAAAAACAGAAATTTAAATTACAAAAAAAAAGTAAAAAAAAAAATTATGTGGGGGGAGGGAATGGAGGGGTAATAGGGTGGGTGGTGACGGAAAAATTAAAATTTGAAGAAAAAAAAAACCTTTTTTTGGAGAGGGGGTGGGGTGGGTTGGTGAGGGTGGGAAATGTTGAGAAGGAGCTTTGGAAAATATTTTCCCTTCTCTTGATAAGAAAAACATTTTCCTCCAATTGAAGGGAAACATTTTCCTCCAATTGGAGAAAAATATTTTCCAAAACATTTAAGCCAACCAAATGGTAAAATTAGAAAATATTTTCCGGAAAATGTTTTCTTCGTACCAAACACACCCTAAATGTTAATCTTAGCTCTAAGAAAATGTTTAGTTGGGACTATATAACTTTATTTTTTAAATATCAAAGTTTGGGAAGTCTGAGTTAATACATTTTTCCTTTTCTTCTATCACAATAGAAATTTATTAGCTTTTATTTAGATTCTGTGGTATACAAGAAAATTCATAAAATATGTATTATTATTTAATTAATTAGCTTACCTAATTACTATAAATATGAGTTTGATACAAGTTCAAAACCCATAAATTTTATTTATTTGTTTATGTCTCGAGGGCTTGCTGATTTATTTATATCGATTTCACAATATAGGTAAGTAGTACCACATATATGTGTTTAACCAAAAATCTGAGTCCTTGGTCAAAGCTAAAAAAGAAATTCGGGTTACTGATAATCAGGAGACAAAAAATAAAATACTTTTGAGAACAACGGTAGGAGGTAAATAGATAAGTATTTCAATGAATTCTCAATAGTATTTCGTGTCCTTACAAATGATGATACTTCTTCCTTTTATAGATCATTCTAGGTAAAGGAATAAAGCCTCAGCTTTAATGATATAATCATGAGCAATAAATGACATTAAATAAGCCGTTATACAATCATTCCTATTAAATACCAACTTTATAACGTATCAAACGTTTAATAATGAATTTGGACTCCTTTCTGTCATCTGATCCTTGCTTTCAATGCCTTCTAATCCGTTGGCTGTAAATAATTTAAATTGGTACGAGACTCGTATCTATACGTCGTCTCGTGCCTATTTAAATTCTTCTTCCCGTGGTTGTTTTCACCGTGCCTCTTAGTCAATTGTTGTTCTTTGACCATTCAACTAATCCACGTGTCATGTCACATCATCTTTAATATAAATTCAGTTTTTTTTCCAATACACTATGGACAAGTATTAGGCAAAATTATTTGTTGACTTAAATGTGAATTTTCAAATAAGCTATTTGAATTTCAAAATTCTTTTCTATAATATTAGTTTATGTTTAATCATAAAAATATTTGAATATAATTTTTATTTATTTACTTTTAATCATTGAGATAAGAGAAAACAAAGAGAATAATTAGTTTCTTAAGGAGATCTTGGAAACACACGAGGCTAATCAAGAAATTTATTGCATACTCTCTCCTTATTTTAAGTTTATTATTATTAAATTTGTTTTATATTACTATGAAGTCTGAAGTCAACCATAGCTAATTGTGTCCCCTAATAATAAGTTAATAACCTAATCGCATGGTCTATGCAGTTAATATAGTTTCAAATATTTCACTGATAAACGTGGTATTCGAGCCAGCTTATGTGCACCTCGACTAATTCTACGAGGTACCTGCTATCTCCCACCAGCGCGATAAATACCGAGTTACTAAGTATACTAAGGCTTGAATAGATGAAATGAAATCACCTAGTATTTTTGTCTCTATATATACTGAATTCTAACATGAAATCTCATAATTTTTTTATTGACCACTAAGTTAATATAATGTAATTCTTTATAATTTTTAGCACTCATGTTCTATATTGTGCATCCTCCTAGGCACAAACTCATCTTCCACTATATATTTCTAATCATTAAGATTTGATTGGTTAATTTGTACATTTCTTTGAAAAGTTGTCTATTTTTTTTTCCCTTCCTCTTTAATTTAGCAAGTATATTTTACTTTTCTAAAATATTGAAAAATTAATTATTTTTTTTCCCAACTTATGGGTTAGTGATATTATCCCCTTTATTTTCTAAATAGGGAAAATAGTCTAATTTATCTTTGTACCTTTAAAATAATTTACATTTAACCTTCGTTATACTTTTCGAAATAATTTGCTCTCATCGTTAATCCTTTATTCAAATAATACCCCTAATTAATCGAGTCAGTGTGAATATGAATTGATTTATAAAATCTTTTTCAGCTTCTTTTTTAATGAAATAATGCACAAATCAGAAAATAGAATTTTAACTAGGAAAATTTACACAAATTTCCCAAATAAATCTCAACTTATCAACTTCTAGCCATTAATCATAGATTACCAAAACTTGCCAATAAAAATTAAAAAACCAAATAATAGGGTTCTTTCTCTCAAAGAATCACATGCAAAAATCATCTTCCATATTTTTAAGCGTGATTAGCAACACTAGATACAAGACGAAAATGAAATTTTATGGATGAGGTAGCAAATAAGGTGATGAAATATAAAAAATATATACAATATTCCAAAAATCTAAACAAAAAAAGAACTTTTTCTACGGGTATAGTTGGAATTCATTTAAAATATATAGATAAGTCAATATACAAAATTTGAGGAAGATTGGAGGTGATTTGGACTGGTTTTGTATCAAAATTCGTAATTAAATCGAGTTCAAAAAAGTCTTTTGCGACACATGTATCTCACACACAGGTATACATGGATATACATGTGATACACAATAGATACAAATATGATACATATGTGATACACAAATGATACACAGTGTGATACACATATCATTTTTTTCATGTTCAGTTTTTACCGAATTTTCAATTCAAACCACCTCAAAACTTCACCAAATCATCCCAAAACTGAGATTCAAGCTCCTTGAGTTGTGCCCAATCTATTCTAATAACACCCACTCAAAACAAAGCAAAATTTTGATATTTTTTTGCTACAAATAGCTAATTGGCTAATTTGGCTTATATTAGTAATATTTTATCAATTAGCCAATTTTTGTAATAAGCTACCTATAAATGGACATAACTGGTAATTTTCCATTTAACTATGACATAATCACTTAGGTAATATTGCACAAGTTTGCAAACAATAGGGAATTTAATATTTTAAAATCAGTTTATCTAATTCAAGAATATGGAGCTGTCATAATAATTGTTTGGACTTTAATCTCCAATATGAGAAAAGATTATATTTATTGGCAAGTAGTCACTAGTCTGGAAACAATTCTATAAACTCACAAAGAATGGTGCCAATTGGCTAACACCAAAAGCTAAAAATATCCAAATTTTGTTAATAATCAATTCAAATTATACATATTGGATCAAAGGCAGCAATTCATTAGAATTTTAGTATTGTATTTAGTGAAGAGAATTTGGTTTATCGGAGATTTCGTGTTTGAGCCCTGAGTATATATGAAGTCGTCTTTGTTAAAAATCGCTTTAACCCTAAACAGTGGTGGACGCACGTGGTGGCAAGATTGAACGCGCTTCATCAAAAAATAATATTGTGTATATGTATAAATTACGATTAAAGCTGCGTAAATTTTGCATAAATATTTTATTGAACCCACTTGACAACTACTATTTTACGACTAAAGTTATGTACTTCTAAGATTGAACCTGTTTGCACAAAATTTTAAATCCGCTACTGATCCTAAATATGAAATTTTCCGGCGCGAATCTAAAATCAGTCGAGCCTTAATATTGGTAGCGGACGTTGTCCGGCACGTGCTTCATTATAGTTAGCGTTGATTTTACTTTATTATGCATGCTTAAGCAACAATCTTTTCATGTGTTCATCGTTCTTTTTTCTGTAAAAATTGCATGGACACCTTATTTGGTCGTCCCTATTTAATTTATATCCAATTTTTAAAAAAATTTAATTTATAATCACTTTTTAAACAACTCTATGCCTCTTTCTCCTCCTACGTTTTCTTCTTCTCCTTCTCCTTCTCCTTCTCCTTCTTCGGGTGATAATAATTTTATATTGTGGTTGCGAATATATTTTAATGTAATTTATGATGTTTTACAATGGTGAGATGTTATGACGCTTTATTTTTTACTATTGCTTAGGATTTCTTCTTCTTATTTTTCTTAATTGCAAAATGGGTTCATTAGATTTATTGTTATTTTGACAGATTGAAGATTGGGGTTTGTTCCTGATGATATTTGGAGGTTATGTTTTAAATTTGAGCTCATTTGGAGCAGATTTAGGTACTAAATCATATATTGGATTGTCATAATTCGTGGAACAAATTTCCGTTTCTGGGCAATTTTCACTTCAAGCTTATTAGCCTTAAGTGAAAGAAAACGTTTGTTACACTTCAGACTTTTGGCCTTAAGTGCATCTGAAGCGCAATTTTTCACTTCAGACTTATTGGCCTTAAGTGTAGCAAAACGTTTGTTGCACTTCAGACCTTTTGGCCTTAAGTGCATTTGAAGTGCAATTGCACTTCAGACTTATTAGCCTTAAGTGTAGCAAGACGTTTGTTATACTTCAGACCTTTTGTTCTTAAGTGTATCTGAAGTGCAATTTTTCACTTCAGACTTATTGGTCTTAACTCTTAAGTGCATGAAATCATTGGTTACACTTCAAACCTATTTAGCCTTAAGTGCAATTTTTTCACTTCAGGCATTTTTTTTTAACTTCAAACCCGATAAGTCTGAAGTTGATCGTAAAGTGGGTACGCTTACAAACTTTTTTGCAAAATAGGTATAGGTTCAATTGTGACCCCAAAATCGGGTATAGATGCAAAAACCCTTTTTTCCCTTTAAATATGTTCTCGTTCTTTTTATCAAATAAAATAAAAGTTTCCCCACCCTAAATTCTTTTTCCCTATAATAATGAATTATTCGAGAATAATGACGGTTTTAAATAGTATAATTGGTCATTTTCACAAATATATGAGGATAGAAGTCACTAAGAAATCAGACGTGTTGCTTACTAGGTGTATGGATAGAATTATAGGCATTGATCCTACAATTAATTATTGAAAATAAAATATATTTTAAAAAAAAAGCGTGAGAAAAAGAAAAGAAATGGAAAAGGCCAATTGTGGATGCTAAATACACCCTTTAATGGAATAGAACTAACAACTTAAGAATTAAGATCAAAGTGAAATAAACAAAATAAATTCAAGAAATAATTTCCATAAGTAATAAACTATGCTTTCAAGTGTTTTTGCTTCCATATATAAATTATGTTTTTGCTTTTACATCTTCTTTTCGGACGGATAAAATTGTAAAAATAGCGTAGGCTAGCTAGTTTTTGTGGCGCTAATTACTATTTAATCGCCATTTGAAAATTAGTTGAAAAATAGCCATTTTTTCATTAAGATAAGTGAGAATGGACTTTTCTACCCTATGCTCTTCATTTCTTTTTATTGGATAATCCTTGTTTCTTCTTCTATATTTTTCTCATTTTGTTTTCTTTTTGTTATGTTCCGGTTTATGATAAATAAATACGTAGTAAATTTGTATATGTTAGATTTTCTTCGGATTATTCTGCATGAGGTTTTATTGGCTTTTTTTAGGCTGTGTTATGATTGGTCATATAGGCCCTAGACTTATATATGATTGCCGGGGGCGACCCGTCCATAAAGTAGGCCCCATTTTTTTTTACACTTAATAGATTATATATAAATATTTTTAAAAAAAGTTATGTGAATTGAAAAGGTTTGGTTTCTTTATTTAAAAAGAAAGAGATGAAGGATTTGCAACTGCTTTGATTCCGACCAAGGAAATTGCATTTGAAATTAATATTGAACCCGAATTTCATAAGAAAGGTGTAATATATAGGAAGAAACAATTTGAGGAGAATGTTAATAGTAAAATCTCAAAATCTCTAGAAGAGTCCTTTAGAATTGATTACTTTTTATACATACTCCCTCTCGTCCATAATAAATAGAGTTTTTATCCTTTGCTATGCCCCTTAAAAAAATACTGCCTCCTAGAACAAAAATGTATTTTGACTGATTATCCTTAATTAAAATTTATATGTTGTTAACTTGACACATTGAGATATGTAAATAAGGGCAAATTTTGGAAAAATAAAGTTAATTCCTTCTCGATTATATAAAAGATACTTATTTTGGACCAAAATAAAAGCCGAAAAGTCACTTATTATAGACCCGGAGAGAGTAGTAGACAAGGTTATTTTTTCACTTTAAAATAGATTTAAACAATTAGAGACATATGAAAATATTTTTGATTTTCTATTTAACGGTAAAAACTGAGAGCACTAGATGATGGAAATTTGAAAAAATATTGCCTTCATCTTGAATGTTCCTTAAATCATAATAATCAACCAGATATTGATAGTTTAGATTTATTTTCTGAATTAAAAAATATTAAGGAAAATATTACAATTAGAAGATAACAATTTAATTGATATACTCAATCTAATAAAAAGATTTGATTATTTTTCAAATGCCTATATTACTTATAGAATAATGTTAATAACTCCTATTACCGTTGCTTCTGCGGAAAAAAGTGTTTCAAAATTAAAATTGATAAAATTTTACCTGAGATTAGGGTTGTTCATGGTTCGGTTTGGATCGGTTTTTCCCTAAAAAGAAACCAAATCAAGTAAGTCGGTTTTTCAAATATTAGAACCAAACCAAACCAATTAAGTCGGTTTTTTCTCGATACGGTTTGTGTCGAATTTTGTCGGTTTTCGGTTTTTTCGGTTATTTGTTGTTTTTTCTTAAATATAAAACATACACTATCAAACACATATTCAGGCGACCACATTTTCAACGTAACACTATCAAATTAATTGTCCATTGAGAAATCTATTATTTACCAAGATATATTAATGATAATTGAATCAAATAATGATGACTAATTTAATGGCTCAATTAAAAATATATTATTTTTAACATGAAATGGATTCTTACACTTAACAAAAGAAAACTACCAATCAAACTAGAATGTAAAGGTAAAGTATTATACTAAAAGTGCAAACTATTAACATTTACCATTAAATTTTTAAAATTTTGTATAAAAATATACATACAATAATAAATTTGAAATAGCTACTCCTATAGTCTGTTTGGTTCGATTTTTTTTGGTTTTTTTCTAATTAAAACCAAAATCAAACTAAATTTGATCGGTTTTTAAAATTCAAAACCAAAACCAAACCAAACAAAAAAATATCGATTTTTTTGGTCGGTTCAGGTTTTTATGAACACCCTGTCACACCTCCTTTTATACCTACACCCGTAAGGGCGTAAAGGAGTTTTTCCATTTAAAGGACAATCAGAACAGGATTTGATTATTAAAATTTTAGAGTCGCCACTTGAAAGATTAGTGGTGTCCCAAGTCACCGGTTGAATCCCGAACCGAGAAAATTTATGACTCTGTTAACAGTCCGCGAACCAGAAATCCAAGTAAGGAATTCTGTTAACCCGGGAGAAGGTGTTAGGCATTCCCGGGTTCCGTGGTTCTAGCACGGTCGCTTAACTATTGTATTTAATTGTATCTAATCTTAATACATGCTAGCTCATGTGCCTTTTATTCGTAAACCGCTTTTATTGTTATTTATTTTAAAAGAATTACAACGTCGTGAAAACGCGTTTCGATCCACGTCGCAATCAATGCACCCGTGGTTGTCAACACATTTCGACTTCGTCGAGATTTGGATTTGGGTCGCATCAATGCGCACCCGAGTTTAAGAAGGTACTTTAATTAAAATCGCGCCTAAAGATTTTAACGTAACATTATTTTGGGGAAGACCGTGGAATTTGCTAAATGGCCATCCCAAATTCTAATCATTTTAATAACCAATTGTTGACAACCCGCATACGTGATTTGTGTTGAGCGAAGTTCATTTCTAACATTAAAAAAAACCATTTTGAAAGTAACTTACAATTTTCTAATGATCAAATATCCCTAAAAATAGAACTTAATTATATGTAAACTAAAAAAGTTCAGTGGCCCAACTTCTACAATGGACTGGACCACTGATGGGCCTCAGAAATGGCCCAAAATTTGGGTCAGGCAAACGAAAGGGAGGCCCAAGCGACAGACTTCAGCACCTGAGATCGAATCCCTTGAGAAGCCCAAACTCATGAAGGTTGTTCGCGTAACAGCCTGAGATGGCTTATCGTTGAGCCCGGCGAGGCTTTGATTTGCTTACCCCGACAACCCTTTGAAATTATCTCTAAGCCATTGCAAGTATTCAATAATCAGCCAAGGGGAAATAGTACATATCTACTTAACTTAGAAGGAAGTTAATCAATTGAATTCCCACTTCATATACATGTTAATTCATCTAATGACATTCTGGTGAGTTTCTTAGACATCATCAAGGTAAAACCAAGCTATAAACACAATTTCAATAACATGAAGCAAATGAGCTTTTTCTGAATCAATTCATGCCAACATTGCTATCAATCTATCATGTAATCAACTAACACTGGTGTTCACTTTATAGTATTCACATGACTCTAAAATATAACAGTTCATATAGTCCATTTAGCACTAAAGCAAGCAAAACTTTAAGCAATATCCATGAATTGAACACTGAATACTTAGATCTGGAAGTTAGCTAAATCAGAACTCAGTTCTGCATGTACATTCATTCTTCAAATAATTTATTTCTGCCTATTTGAGCTCACATTCATTAGGGGTACAATTGTGTACCTGGATAAATGAAAATATGAGAAGGAAAGGAGTCAACTACTTTGAATAGCAACAATAACAAACTCAACAATATATACCACAGAACATGCCAGGAACTGCTTTTGAAAACCAGAAATACAAACAGCCTCCACAGATCAATTCAACACACACTTCAAATGCACTCCTAGCCCTCACAGCTGAACCTAAGCACCTATGTAATACTGCTAAACCCAAAACCCAACTGAAATCCAAAACTAATAATGAAACTGTAAGATTGTTTTTGATTTCTTCATTTTTTGATGTTTTTTTTTTGAATACTGGACTGGACCTACTAACTGGAATGGAAAGCAGGGAGGAGAGCCTTTTGTGGGGATTTTCGAGCTTGGAGCTGAAGGAAGAAGAAGAACCCCCTTTTCCAAGGCATTTCATGCCCTTATATAGGCAACCAAAGAGAATAGATCAGATTTTAGGCCTTCTTTTTTAGTCCCTCCCTTATTTCAATTTAGTCCCTCTATTCTTGACTTACTAAACAAGTAAACACCCATATTGTGCTGAAATGTGCACTAAAATCCTATTCTAGAAGGCCCTAGGGTATTCTTCTACCCATACAATACCTATACTGCCCTTTCATATGCTTTGAAATTACTATTCCTATCAGAACTACCCTTTTCCATACCCAGACTACCCCTGAAGGCTTCTCTAAGTTACTGATCCTACCCTCATCCTTAACAGCTATAACCAATCCCCTAATTTAATCTAAAACTAACTGAAATTGATTAATTAGCACTCAGAAATCAACTAATTAAACTAACCAATCCTAATTGCTCAAATACACTCACTTAATCAAACTAAGACAAACCAGAAGCTAGGATCAATCAAAGCAGGGCTTAAGCTAACATGATCAACGTTAATCGAAGTTAAACTAATTCTTAGCCAATAAACTCACAATCGACCATTCAAATATCAAACTCAGAACTAACAGTAATTGACAGAACTATACTAATACAAATAAATCATAAAATTAACAGAACACTTAATGAAACAAAAACTGTAACTAAAACTTCAACCATGCGAATAAAAGAAACAAGAAAAACTCACAGAAGCACGAGGAACTCCGGCCAATCACTAACGTCTGAATCCTTTCAGATTTTTGACGCGTAACATCCCTAACCATGTGTTCTTACAAGAGAACACATGGTTAAGGATACTACGGTTCGAAATCACAAAGATTTTGGTTTAGGGTTTTGGCCAGAAATTCTTAGATCTAAGATTCGAGCCGTTTCACAGAGATTTGAAGGAAAATAATCATGGATTAGTGTTGAGGGAAGACCGGGGATTGTGTGGTATGACTTTGGGCTGGTTTGGATCAACCTGTGATCTGATCGGAAACTTTAGTCGAAGATTCGACGAGCTCCGGCCTTATTCGAAGGGAACCAGTGGGTGGAACAGAAAGAGGGGAGTGAGGAGGACGAGTAGTGTAATTTTGGGCTTAAACGGTGCAGGTGACGTTCACCGCCGGCGAGGGGTTTGATGGCGGCGCGGATTAGGGTTCGCTGAGGATAGGTAGGGTGAGGAAGATGAGGCAAATGGGGTAGGGGGAGTTTTCGGACATTTATATACAAACAACCTAGTTAGATCCGGACCGTTGGATTGATGAGATCCAACGGTCGTGGTTGAATGCTGGGGAAACGACGTCGTTTGGACTTACTAGGGACCGGACCGGGTTGGGGGTTTGGGCTGGACTGATTTGGAACGGATTTAAGGCGCTTGGGCATGAAAAATCCAACAAATTGGCCCAAATTTGGGTCTTCTATTAAGACCAAATTTCTATTCTTATTTTCTTTTTATTTTATTTTCTTACTTTTACAATTTTTATAATTTTTCTAATTTTTATGGAGATGTAAAACTAACATGAAATCCTAGTTATTTCAAAACAAAGACTAATTAATTCCTAAAATTGTTCAAAAGCTATTTCATGACAAATTCACAATAAAAATCATTAAAATGCAAAAGTGGGCTAATTTTGTGATTTTTCATGCTTTGTTCTAAACCAATTATCCCTTAATTGGTACTAAATATGAAAATTAAAACCTAAATGCAAATGCATATTCCGTTTTTTATAAGAATTAACATGCGCAAATAGAATGCAACAATCATCAGAAAATGACACCAAAATGCACAACAATTGTAAAAAAAATTAAAAAATAAATAAATAAATAAATAAAATTTATTTTGTTTGGGATTTTGGGAATAATCATATTTAGGGCAAAAATCACGTGCTCACACACCCCTACCTAAGATTAACAGTGTCTTAAAGACATTAAATGAATTAGCTATATTGTCAATTGAGAAAGACTTATTAGGAGAAATTAATTATAAAAAATTAATAATAGCTTTGCATCTAAAAAAAGTAGAAAAATAGACTTCAAATAAAAATAAAATATTTTTTATTAATAAAAAGTTAAGGCTCCTCATAAAGTTTGGCTTTAGGCCACGAAATTGGTCGGGCCGCCCCTGATGATTGCCAACTGCTCGAACACTAACCCTTCATCAGAGTACTTTATGCATTGGCAATTTTTCAAGCCTTTGTATTGTCAAATCTATGAGAGTAGTAATCAGGAACTAATGGTGGCAAATGAGCTGGTTGGGCTGAATTTGGGCAGGTCAAAATAGGTTAGGTCAATAAATGGGTCATTACCCAACTCAGTCCATAGTGTATTTGGGCTGGGTCAAGATGGGCTAAACAACGGGTCATAGCTCAACCCATCCAACTTGACCCATATTTTAGAACCATGCTTATCTTACATAAACAAAACCTTTTACCTTTTATACATAGATAAAAAACAATAATATTAGTATTTTGAGAATCAAAATATATTTTCTTAAATAATAAATTAGTATTTAAAATTTGTAAGTTTGAAAATATCTTTTATGTTATTTCTAAATAAGTAAATTTTACCACAACTCAATTACAAAACTATTCATATTTATATTAAGACTAAATTCCTTGATTCTCATTTTTAAACTTAGATTAAGAAATTAATGATGGGGCAACTAAGTAAATTTTCAAACACGCTTTCAGTTGGGTTGAGTTCCCTTTTTGGATGAACTTCATGGGTTGTATTTGAGCTACTTCATGGGTCAGAATGGGCTACAAAAATGATGGGTTAACTTGGGCTCAGCCCAAATAGATCCATAAGCTAAAATATTTGTACCACAACCCATTAATCTCTGGGCGGGTTGGGTGGTTTGGATGGGTTTGGGCTCAAATTGTCACCCCTATCAAGAACGTTGTTGAATTTCATTGCTACAAACTTTGGTTTTAGTAAGGAGATTTGGCATGACATGACAACTAAGTCCAATAATTGGCATAAAAAAAGCCAACGTTTTAGGATTTGGCATATGGTAACCTAAAGTTATTCTCTCTCTTCTAATAGTTCTAACCATCATCCCAAAAATAAGCCCATCAAAATTATTTTCCTTAAAAATAGCAAACAATATTTAAAACCCTCTCTCTCTCTCTTCTCGTAGCAATCATCATCCTAGAAATTAGGTTCCATTTCTTGCTGTAGTATCCAAAAAAACTCCCAAATATTTTTTTAATTATTTTTCTAGTTTATTTATCTGTATATCTAAATATATATAACACAATAATAATTATATTATTTGTATATCACAGTGTATAACATAATAATAATGTGCATATAAAAATTTTATTTTCCTTCTTTGTATAACACATTTCAGATTGAAAACTCAATTTCAAGACGATTCCACATGTGTATCCCCAATTGTTTCCCATGTATATCTCTATGTACATCAATGATATCTCATGTATATCATGTGTATCTGTGTATATTCATTAAAATTTGTGTTATATACACGATATACAATGTGATATACACAGGCATGCATAAACAATTTGTGTTGTATACACGATATACAAAGTGATATATACAGACGTCCATAAAAACATGTGTGTGATATACACGATATACAATGCGATATACACATGTCGCAATTGGATTTTTAGGTTTGACTTTTTTTTACCTGAAACTAGTCTAAATCACTTCTAATCTTGCTTAAAATTTTGTATATAGACTCGATTTTCAACCAATTTTAATCAACCCACTCATTCAATCCATCCACACACAAAAAAAAAAAAGAAGCGAGAAGAAAAACAAAGTTGAAATGTACTTTTCTCTCTTAGTTTTTGCTTCTGATTTTCTCTGATGTGAGATCAACCTTGCCTTTTCATCCCACTGATTTTTTTGCATAGTTTTACGAGAATTTATGCTAAATTATGAGAGCGAAAGAGAAGAGATAGAAGAAGAAATATAATGAGAGAAAAGGAGAGGGAAAAGGAAAAAATACGTAGGTTAGAGAGTGGGGGTGGGGACGATTATACAGAGAGAATAAATAGGAAGTATGTTTTTTTAAAACTTGGCTATATAATGTCAATTGTTTTGGGCTTATCTTATCCAAAATAATTTATGACCAATAATTTACCAATTCCTCTTGCATGTTGTTATCCAATGTCAATATTTCTTTAGTAAAAGAAAATCTTTCACTTTATTGAATTCTTAAAATATCTAGATTCAATGCAATTAGACTGAAGTTAGGTTCAGATTTTGAATGCAATAACTTATATCGGCGCTAATTATCTCACACTCTATAAGGTATAAGTTATTCCGGTGTTAAAATCAATACCGGGATAACTTATACCTAGTTTGCTAACCAAACAGAGTATTAAAGTGATATTAAAAGGTTCCTCAGAGTAAACTTATGCAAAATGTCAAAATTTTATTACACCACAAGTAAAAGGTTCCTAAATGTGTTGTTACATTTCAGATGAGAAGGTGAATTGTGTTAAGTTATTTAACAGATTAGTGCATGTCTAGTAAGAAAATTTGCTCGCCTTAATTTAATGACTCGACAAGAGGGGTTGCTCTGATGGTAAGCAACCCCCACTTCCAACCGAGAGGTTGTGAGTTCGAGTCTCCCCAAGAGCAAGGTGGGAAGTTCTTGGAGGGAAGGATGCCGGGGGTCTATTTGGAAACAGTCTCTCTACCCTAGGGTAGGGGTAAGGTCTGCGTACACACTACCCTCCCCAAACCCCACTAAGTGGGATTATACTGGGTTGTTGTTGTTGTTGTTGTTGTGTTAATTTAATGACTCAACACCAAAGCTCAGATTTGCCTCCGAAAATAAATTAAATTATCTTTTTCTTAAATATAATAATAAAATATTTAACATATAGATTATGAACATATTGTTTCTTGACGTACTTGCCCAATATTTGATTGTCATTCTTTGTTCATAGAAAATATAGGGTACATATACAACATGCGTACCGCGTAATTAGTATATATAAAATTTTCAGACAAAAGAATTCAACCGAACCTTTTTTTGCACAATATATTAGAGATTTTTTTTCTATATGTACTATATTGGAAATTTATTTACTCTCGCTGTTTAGGTTTTAACTTAATTATAAGTTGATATATAATTTACCAATTATATATAAATTAATATTAATTAGTCTCTCTCTCTCTCTATTCTTTCCCCAATTTTTTTCCTTCGATTATCTCTGCTTTTTATCCTTTCATGTTGTATAGAGTTTTAATGAAATTCATCAATGGATTTCAATCATTTTACTACAGAGTTTTAACTTAGCAATTTCCTTTCATGTTGTACAATTGGTATTCGAATTGAAATTGTCAGTCAATAAAATTTGAAGGTGTTTAACTCTCCACCATTGACAGCCATTAAAGAGCGTCGAAGCTTTGAAATCGAATTTGAATTTTTAAAAAATATTATTTGTTTGGATTGGGTGTTGTTGCAAATAATTTGGAATATTTTTTGGAGTTTATATTTTAATTTTGAGGGTATTTGGTGAAGATTAGACTTGATTTTGGCTATATATCAGATTGAAACTCGAAGAAGAAGAAGAAGAAGAAGAAGAAGAAGAAGAAGAAGAAGAAGAAGACATGACATACAATATACATACAAAATTATATTAACGTTGTATGTAAATAATACTTAGGTTGTATTTTGTTATAGTTATATTTTTTTATTTGAATATTGTATGAAAGTTGAAAAATAATTGTATAATATATAAATCATTGTATGAAATTTGTGTTTGAGTTATAAATATTATTTTTTTTACATAAAATTATTGATATGTATCAAAATTGTATTAAGAGAGAAAGTTTTGATTGGAATTTCAGAAACGAAGAAGAATACACCATATACAAAATATATACAAATCATATACAAAATACATATTGTATAACATTTTTATGAAAATTGTATTTAAGTTATATGATGTTCTGATTGTATTTAACTGGATAAAAATGATGTATAAAAATTATAAATAAGTTATAATAAGTTGTATACTATATAATTAATTGTATAAAAAAAATTATTTATATGTGCAAGAAAACATGTTGTGTAGTCTCAAATGAGGGTAATTCCACCATAACAGATGCTGGCATTTTCTCTTAAATCAGGAAGATGCAACAACAACAACAACAATAACCGCCCAGTAAAATCTCTCTAGTGGAGTCTGGATGATAGTCTGTACTCAGACCTTACCCCTACCCCAAGGGAATAGAGTGGCTATTTCCGAGAGACCTTACCCCTACCCAGTAAATCAGGAAGATGATTTCTCATATATTAAATTCTTGTCTAGAGGAGAGCATTATTCCTGGTGAAATTTTAGGGCATAATAAAATTTTCTAATTTAAGGCATTAATAAAGGATTGTACATGAAAAGAGGCGGTAGAGAACAGGGAAAGAGGACAGGAGAGAAAAAAGAAAAAAAGTGTAACTGAATCCCCTAATTTAAGACACTAATAATAGATTATATACAAATTGTAAGCACATCTTATTTAGGGCGGTTAATATGTAAAATTTGGTTAATTTTATTAAATAAGTTTCAAATATTTTATAGGAACGAAAAAATGTCATTAAATTAATTACTCAAAGAACGGCTTCTGCGTTCTTAAAACAAGATGGGCCTATATTAGGCAAGAAGATGTAAATGGGCCTGGATTTGTTCTATATAATTGCACGGGAACCCTATTTGGTCGCCCCCATTTAATCTATACCCATTTTTTTAAAATTTTTTAACTTGTACCCACTTGTTAAAAAACTTCAGCTCCCTTTCTCCTCCCCTTCTCCTCCTTCATTTTCTTTTTTCTTCTTCTACTATCTGATTCCATCGAATCCATACCCGTAACTTTACTTTTTAAACTCATCAATGCCTCTGTTATTTTATGACCACTTGAATTTACGTGTTGTTTCAACTGCACATCTATTTAAATTATTAATGGATTGACTTAAGCACGGAAATACAGTACATTTTCATACATTAATATAAAGAGTACGTAGCTTATTTTTTCGAAATATGAGCTGGGGAGGAACTTTACAGTGTTTGCGTACTAGACTAGATATTGCAGGGCATACGTAAAGGTGAGGGAAAAAGAAAAACCAAAAAAAAAAAAGGCAAATCCCTATATGCCAAAAACTTCAGCTCTAGAGCTGAAGTTTTTATTTTATAACTGGCAAACTTCAGCTCTAGAGCTGAAGTTTCTCGGTTACTAACAAAAACTTATAAAATAAAACTTCAGCTCTAGAGCTGAAGTTTCCAGTTACAACACAAAAACTTCAGCTCTAGAGCTGAACTTCAGAGCCGGCTACTAGAATGCTGAAGTTTTGCGTGATTGCCTTTGCTACTTCAGTCCCGTATGCTGAAGTTATGTGAAAAAGCGGGTACACTTGCAATCTTTTTTACAAAGCGGGCACAAGTTAAAATGTGACACAAAAAACGGGTATAAATGTAAATGCCCCGATTTATTCTGAGAGGATCAGGGCCCAGTAAAGTACGTGGGCCGTTTCTGCAGAAAAGCACACAATTGGCCCATGACCGTGCAAATTAGAAGGAAGATTGAAATATCAAACAATATATTAGGTTCAAGAGAAATGGGTAAAGTTTATAATTCAGAATTTACGTTAAGTTTATTTTGCAAAATTATATATTGACAGGAACGGCAATGGGGCGGGGCGGGTTTAAACTTATGCGAGGCGGGGCGGGTTTAGACTTATGCTGGTGCGGGGCGGGTGCAAACATTTTTTAAAATCTTGATACGGTTGCGGGGCGATTGTGGGTGAGGTACTTTTGACAAATACCATCGTGAATTTGCTGCTTTTCTCACAAAATTATGGTTCTTCCATTGGCTATCAGTCATATATAATTGACTGTTTTTAATAATAAAAATGTTAATTTGACAAGAAAGACTTAAAATTTTGAAAGATGATTAATAGACTTTCATGAACAAAATCTTGTTTTTGTTCAGCTGCCACCAAAATTGTAAAAATAGCACGGTATAGCCAAATTTTTGATTTGTCATTCAAAAATAGTCAGCGTTTACGAAGTCAATGAAAAATAGCCACTATTTTGTTGCAACAGAGACCGGGCCAGCATAATATACTGGAGTTCGGTGCACCTGTGTATGAACTCCAGCATATTATGTTGGACCGGTATACTTTGCTGACTCCACTATAATATACTGGAGACTGGAGTACCGGTGCTCCAAACTCCAGTATATTATACTGGATAATTATACTTGCTGGAACTCCAGTATATTATACTGGAGTTCTAGTGTACTTATGCTGGAACTCCATCATATTGTGCTGGAGTTCCAGCATACTTATCCTGGAACTCCACTATAATATGCTGGAGTTCAAGCATACTATGCTGGAACTCCAGTATAATATACTGGCGTATTTTCCGGATTTTGAACTGTGTTTTCGCTCAGATTTATTTTTACATGAAAAGTGGCTAAATTTTGATTACTTTTGAAACTGAGCTATTTTTGAACGACCAGTTGTAAATCAGACTATTTTTGAATTTCTCCCACCAAAATCTCATTTTTTTGTATAAAAAAAACTCTGCAATTCACCAAAAATTCTTAGATAGTATAGATCTCGTAGTGGATTGCAGTGATCTTTTGATGTATATAAATAAGAATAAGAAGCTTTAGACATTTGTATAATCATAGACGAATATTCAAATACTAATCGAGGAAAACGGTACAACAAAATTTTAAAAGCTGACCATATACAGAAAAAAAATTACATACTAATACGTTGATTTCTTACTCTTGCCAAGGGAAAATGGCACCACTAGTAATATAATAATAGGGCAAAAATTACTCATTAAAATTGAAAAAAAAAAAAGAGAAAACTTTTGTTATGCGGGAGGGACGGGGCGGGTTTATGCGGGTCGTGGCGGGGCTGGCGTGGGTTGAAAACTGAAAATTTTGTTATGCAGGGCGAGGCGGGACGGGTTGAAATCTTTGCGGGTTAAGATTTAACCCACACCGCAACCGCCCCGCCCCGCCCGCTGCCATCTCTATATATTGTAAAATACTATGACAAGTATATACACCCTACCATCTAGGAAGAAATTAGGAGCATTATCATTGGCCAAAGTATGATAAATAATCACAAAGCAAAAATAAAGGGAATTAATATCCTAAACCACTCGAGTGAGAACAAAGGAAACGGAATTTCAAGATTTGTTGGTTTTTTTTCTTTTTCTTTTTTCATCTTGTGTAGTTTTTTCCATCAAAATTCTTTGATTCTTTATAACCATGATATTCAGACCAATTTGGACGCACTAATTCCACGTGATACATGCTACCTCATATCAAAAGGAGAGCTTTGGTGCAACGGTAATATAATTTCCGTGAGACCTATAAGTCACGAGTTTTAGCCGTGAAAGCAACCACTAATGTTTAGGGTAGGTTGTCTACATCACATCCCTTATGATGCGGCTCTTTCCCGTGCACCTGCGTGAATGTGAGATACTTTATGCACTAGATTACAACTTTTACTTGCTACCTCCTACCAGCACAAGAACTGAAACTTAGATGGATGAGAAGAAATTACGTAGTGTTTGTGCCTCCACTCTAAAAATCAAAACTATTAGAACATTAGCTTGAACAAACAAATATGCTTAGAAAAAATAAATAAGTTAATATATGATAGTAAGACATTAAATAAAACAATCATAGCACGTTTGAATTAATGTTTGACTAGCACAATCTCATAATTTTGAATTTATCAACTTCCTTTTTCATCATTGAAGAGTAGTACATGCATTTACGTAATCTATTACATGCTAATTGGTTTTTATCTTTGGCAGTAAGTAATGATAAGCTCATGTGGTATAACTTGGTACTTAACCCTAGTTTAAAATTGGACTTTGGTAAACATAAGATTAAGTTCACTACCTACAATCATCAATTTAAAGGGAAAACAAACTTATTTATAATTTTAATAAAATAATTGGCATTTTTTTTTCCCTCGATAAATCTCAGAGAAACGATGAAGTAAAAAAGATGATGGAGTTCAAGCTTTAATATAAATGATGTTGAGTGGAAACTCACAACCAATGATGAAGATACATTCAACCAAGTTGTGGCATCTGACTTGAACAAAATCATGCGTACGCTACTGCTCTATACATAGCGAAAGTTGAAAACTCCACCTCTTATTCCTTATTCCTAAAGAGCCAATCTTCCTAATACACATTACTAGGGCAAAAAAGGGTTTATTGTATCGCAAGGAAAATAGTTATCTTGTCAAAAAGTAAAGTCACTATGGAAAAAACAGAAATTAGCGACGGACAGATTCTGTAACTAAACAGAAAAATCCATCACTAATCCTACTTAACGACGATTTAGCGACAGATGAGCGATGACGTTCGTAGCTAATTATATTTTTTTTTGTAGTGAGTAGAAACACCATAATACTAGATTTTATTTCTTAATTTTTTTTTCACTTATACTTTGGAAAAATATCAACATTACTCTTACTAGAACTCGGTTTAAAATTTCCTTTTTTCTTTTCTTTACTTTTCTTTTCTTTCCTTTTCTAAATGGGGAATTGGCACATTCTCTTTTTGCCAAAGGTAAGGAAAAGGCAATTTGCATAGTGTCTTTTATATTCTTCTCCGAAAACAAGAAAAAGTGGGAAAAAGTTAAAAAGACAACACTTTGGTAAAAAATACAATATTTATGAAAAATAAATTGGATACTATCAATAATTGTTAAAGGATATGTATTAAAAAAAGGTGGGGGCAAACTGCAAAGGACTGAAAATGTGAAGGCACGGGTGAATACCTTTTTCTTTTTCACCACTATTCCCAATTAACTTTATGGCTTTATATTTTAGCCCCTTTAATTTTTTAAAGTTTATTATATTTCAAAGTGGCCCCTCACATTTTGGACTATTGATAAAGCAAAGATCCAACGTGGAAGAATCAATTCCTATTAATGGATTAGAATAGAAGAAGAAGAAGAATAAACGAATTCCAACAAAGATTTGGATTATTAGCAATTCCCATAATTATTGTTATTTTATTTTTGTGTACTTTTGCAAAGTTTATGCTACTAGTAATTTATTGTTTGCACACACTTTTCAATAAAAGCTTTGGGTTTTAGAAATGTAAAAAAAATCACTCACTCATGTATTTATTATTATTATTATTATATTTCTACCAACTTTACGACGATACAAAGTAATGTCACCGGAAAGCAGGGAAACTATATGTATAGGGTAAAATATGCTATGTTAGGTCGTGCATGGAATATATATAATATAATTGAGCATAATTTTCAAGAATATATAATGTATATTATAAAAATACCTTTATTTAAATAATTATTTTATATTACGTGCATGGAATATATATTTTACAACCTTTATTTTCTTTCATTCTGAATTGCGTAAATAATTTTTAAATTTTTGTTGTTATTACTATGATAATTATTACTAACAAATTATTCTAATTAATTTTTTTTTGCTATGCTCATTTTCCAGCATTATATATGCTTAAATATTTTTTATTTTTTTAATTTATAAATAATATTTATTTATTCTATAGGTAATTCCATAATGTAAAAAAAAAAGGAAAAAATCATAATATTAAAAAGTTTAAAAAAATAAAAAGAAGATAAATATTTATAATTTAGAGGGCAAAATGGGTATTTGAAATCCAAAATTTGAAAAATCTAGTTGAGTGACCTTCTGAATGCAATATGCATAGTTCAATGACTTTGTTGTTACAAACGAAAGTAAAGTGACTTTAGGAGATAATTTGGGATAGTTGAATGATCATTTGAGTAATAGACTCCTGAGAATACATAGAGAGTTATAATTATTTACTAATAGCTGAAGTCAAAGGACATAACCATCAAAGGATGAATAAAATTTCTTTGATATTAACTAGAAGCTTCGGGCTCGAGCTTAAGGAAAGAAAAATATTTGATGGGGAGCGTTTTCTCTTTTAGTAGGTTTTATGCGACACAAAGTCGAATTAGTTGAGGTTTCAATACAACAACGAATACCCAACGAGGATAAAAAAAATCAAAATATATACATAAAGAAGTTGTGCCTAATTAGCGCATCCGATTTCTTGCTGGTTAGCGCTATTTTTTATTGCAGCTAGCGCGCTTGACTAAAGGGAAGGAAAGATTAAAAGATAGGAATTGTTCTAGTTGAAGAGTTATGGAATATTCCTACAATCTTTATGAAATAAAATGGTGACAGAATATAACTTTGAGCCACAACTTTACAAACTTTGTGACTTTATAAGAACCAAAGAGATTGGTTTAATTTTATAATGCTCTAATTATTGGATTTTGATTGGTTTCTTTAGATATATACTTGTCCATTTAGTTTTCATCACCTTATTATATTCAAGTCAATATTCTAAAGTTCCAAACTTCCACCCTCAATAAAAAATAGCATTATTCTATGAAGGATCACTCCTCTCCAACACCCTAATATATTACATGCAAAAGTTTAGTTGTTCTATTTATAACTTGTTTGGTGGATTGTTACCTATTGTATCACATTGTTATTTTAATTTCAATTTTTGTTTTGATTGTAACTTAAATTTTATTGTATCGTATTGTTAAATTCGTTGTTACGTGACGACAAAATGTGCTACTTCATGGAATGACCGATTTGGTATAGTCGCGTCGTTACCTTGTCTCTTTCTCTCATCTCACCTTTCATTATTATTAAATAATTTTATTTTATCATTTACTCTACCTTTTTTATATAATTATTTTATCCCGTACATAATTTTTCTTTATAATATTGCAAGTTTATTCTTCATAGTAATGGTGCGTGATATCATGAAACAACGGCAAACGATACAATCTATGCAAACATTATATTCATCAAACGATAAAATATAGAGTCAAACTACCAATTTTGGGAGAGGAAAGGGAGCCCATGATATAGTGAGAATGGATTGGAAAGGACATTTTGGTGAGAATCGAATATGATGTCGCAATTTTAAAAACTACCAACAAAAAATGATTCTCTCGAAAGGTCTTTGTACTTGAATAAGATTTGTGAGTGTCAAACTACATGAATTTCAAAGGGATTTTTCTAGTTTTATTATGATCAAATATAGAGGTCATCTCAAGGCACATCACGACTTACATGTAACAGCGGCGAGATCCGGGAAGGCAACCCGATTGGATGCCCGAAGATCCATAGTACCTGCAGTCTCCGAACTTCATATAATCAATATTTCTAAACTAAGAACTATTTTGGTAGAGCGATAAGTATTTCTTCGTCTTTAACTGAAGGTTTTTTATTCGAGTCATGGGTATTAAAACGTCTGGGATTTTAAGAGGAAATTCAAATTTAATCGAGCCTCAATACGAATACCACACACGGATTGAGAAACAAAAAAGATCTTCTAAAGAGGAGGAAAAGGAGTGGTGGATAAAGAATAGTTGACAATTGAAATAAGAATATTAGATCCTAAACTCTCCCTATAAGAGTAAAGATTCTAAAACCATGGTCCTCTTTTGAGGAATTTATTCGTTAAAGATTTGTAATCCAACAACATTTTTTTTAGTATTTGTACTACCAAGTATTTTCAAAAAAAAAGGGGGGGGGGGGGGAGGGGGAACTCGTTTTTCAAATCATCCGGTTCTTAAAAGTTATAAGTCCGATTAATTCAAATTCATGTTGAAAATTAGTAAAGCACTTTCTACAGATATGTATTTTACTTCGTGAAGCTCGAAGCCGAGTCCTCTAGTTAGGATTTTGTATATCACGAGTTCAAGAATATTTCCCACAAAATATAATCTACTCTGGTTGAGGAAGAACATTCTTTTCGCAAATCTTCTTTACAAAAAAATAAAAACTTTATTTTGTGGCCAAGAGTTTTAAGGGAGGCCAAAAAAAAAAATGGAATTTTATCATTTTTTTTATCGGTACAACTAGACTGTAAGGGGTTGTTTGGTTGGAAAGAAGTTATCCTACAATTAATTAATTCGAGATTAGTTATTTCGGGATTTGTTATTCCATCTTTCTATGTGGATAAAAAAACTACAATCCTGGGATTAATTCTACTGCAGTTTTCTACCAACCAAACATGGGATAAACTCTTCTTAAATTTAATCTCGGAACTAATTATTCCTTATCCCTTGTACCAAACCAGCCCTAAGTTTTTATATATGTGGTGGGTCATATATATATGAAAATTATTCTTAACTTGATGATAAAAGTGTTGGGTAATTTTTTTTCCTCCTCCCTCTTTAATATTTTTCCTATGAGAAAAGTAACACAAAAAATGATAAATAAAAATGATAATGACAAGTAATTAATGACTTCAATTATAACCTGCTTTCCAATTGAGCTTCATTGATTGGAGAAGCAATGCGTTTTACGTGTGAAATGGGGTTTACACAATCAATTTCAACTTTTAACACACAATTTGCATGGCTTTCCCAGTGATAAATTATGGGATTCAAATTTTGAGTTTATGGATTCTCGATTATAGAAAAATACTTTATTAGATTCCGAATAATGTATTTATACATATTAAATAAATTTCTTAGCACAATACATAGTCTTGACCAAAACTATTGAATTTACCGTAACTATTATAGCTTGTTTGGATGGTTGTTATCCATTGTATTGTATCGTATCGTATCGTATTGTTACTTTAAATACAATATTTGTTTTGATTGTTACTTAAATTTTATTGTATCGTATCGTTAAATCCGTCGTTACATAACGACGAAATGTGCCACTTTATGCAACGACCGATTTGGTGTGGTCGCGTCATTATCTTGTCTTTTTCTCTCAATCTCACCATTTATTATTATTAAATTATTTTATTTTATCATTTACCCTACCTTTTTAAATAGTAATTTTACTCTGTATCATAATTTTTCTTTTATAATATTGCAAGTTTATTCTTCATATTGCTAGTGCATGATATCATGAAACGATGACAAACGACACAATCTATCCAAACATTATATTTACCAAACGATACATATACAATACGATCCGATACATTATGAAACGATGCGTAACAACCATCCAAACTCGATGTTAGTGGGCGTTTGGACATAAAAGTTGTAAAATTTAAAAAAGAAAAGTTAAAAAGAAATTCAAATGAAAATCGTATTTGAAAATTAGAGTTATGTTTGGACATGAATATAATTTTGGGTTGTTTTTGAAGTTTTGTGAGTGATCCGAGTGAAATTTTTGAAAAACAGCATTTGGAGTTTTTCAATTTTTCGAAAAATTCCATAATTCATCTTCAATTGAAAATTAAAAATTTTATGGTCAAACACTAATTTCGAAAAAAAGTAAAAGAAATTCGAAAAAAGTGAAAAAAATTCTTATGTCCAAACGGGCTACCTCCCCCATACTCCCCCCCCCCCCCCCCAAATGGATGTATCATGTCTTTTCTTTTTCCTTTTTCTCTTTACCATTATAAGGCTGCAAATTTATAATGTGCCAAAAGAACATCAAAACCTAAAACCAAGATTTCATAAATAGAACTCAACAAATTAACACTAGAAAAGAAAAAAAGAAGATAAACTGTTATTAATTATACATATATAGATAAAAAGAGTTTAACTATTTCTCGATTTGCATGCATCGTGTTGTATATAAATTATACTAATTTTCTCTGTATCATTCTAATTTATCGAAGAGGACAGAGACAAATATACATATATATATATATATATATATATATATATATATAGGTACATAGATATATATTCCTTTTTCCCTTGGCATGAATATTGTGTGTACTATATGTCAGTCTACCAAATTTACATTTTATTTTTTATTTTCCTCATTTTATATGACACGATTGTTTTGGACTTTATCTTAAATATTATGCTTATTCTAAACAAAACTATTAAAACAATTTTAAAATGATTTTTTTCGAAATTAATTATTTCCCCACCTTAATAAGTTAAAGTTCCTACTAGGCTACTAGTACTTTCTTAATGGTCCAAAAGTTCTATTTCTTGGTTTAAAATCAGGTTATTTTTATGATTATAATTTTGTGATATAACTCGGATTATAATCTAAATAGTTTAATTTATTCCAACTTTTATTTGAGATATTATCAAGATTTTAATACAAAAAGATACGAATTTTAGGTTATAATTATAGCCAAACACGAAATATATTTAATTTTAAAATTTATATCAGAATAATTCATTTAATCCAATGAACCAAACAGCCCCTGAATGGACTAATATTCAGTGGCGGAGCCAGGATTCTCACTAAGGGTGTCAAAATATGAAAAAAATAAATACACTGAAAAGTCAATGGGAGTCAATCTATAGTAAATATACATAAAACAAAAAGTTTTATCTAGTAATACAATGTAATTTTCTGACGAAGGGGTGTGGATTGACACCTTCTTGGTTGACTGTGGCTCCGCCGCAACTAATACTTACTGACTATTTTACTTCAAAGGGGAAATAGTAAAATTTCTAGAAAAGGGAGAATATTTCTAATTTTGTAATACTCATTTATATGATTGAAAGATACAAGAAACTAAACATAATAATCCCTAATAATCAATATATAACCAAATCTATGTAAATAAAGTCTTTGGACACCTAACACTTGACATGGCTCTTCCTTTTATTACCTTTTATTTCATCCAAAATTAAAAATTAAAAAAAGAAAAGAAACAAGAAATTAAAACTTTTACTAATATTTGGAAATGGATCATAGCCTTAATAATTACTCCCTATATTGTCAAGTCTTATCATTAATAGGCTATCAGAAAGAACAAAATGCACATAGACTAGTATTTTCAGAACCAAAACAGTGTGTTTTCTGCTTTTTCTACAATATCCCTTCACACATTTTTTTCATTTTTTTCTCCCTTTTTCTTGGTCAAAGTTCTTTTTATTATCGACGGTTGTAGTGAGATGAATTAAAAATTTTAATTAATTTTTTTTTTTATAACTAGATTATTTTATAATTATAACAATAAAAAATTCAGTAAAATCTCACAAAGTGAGATTGAGAGAGGCTGTTTCTAGTATACTCTCGGTTCAAGAAGCATTTTCACTTTTAATAGATCTTATGCGGCGCACGTTTATATTAATTAGGCCCAAAGCAAGTACTAAACATTTAAAAAAAAAGAAGAGAAAATACAAAATTGGCTAGTCAACTGAAACTAACTACATTCGTTAGCCAAAAAATATAGAGTATAAAATATGTGTATTATATATAACAAAAATGACACTGTATAGCTGCTGTAAAAATAATAGCTGAAAAATGTACAAAATTTGTATATATATACACACACACACACACATTCTGCATGTTATATACAAAAATTATACAAATTTTATAGACTTTTTCGGCTATCATATATAAATAGTTTCTAGCGCGAGCTAAATGTGATAATACCCCATTATATATATGTATATTCTGCCCCTTTTTTTGTTTTATTTGAGCCAAAAGTCTTTGAAAATAACCTCTTTATCTTTCACAAGGTAAGAATAAGGTGTGCGTACACACTATCCTCCTCAGACCCCACTTACGACATTACACTAATTTTGTTATTGTTATTATTATATTATATATATAGAGAGATAAAAATATATATATTTTATTGGTTATTATTTTTAAGTACGATTAAAAAAATACATTTTTCGAAGAAAAAAATTTGTTTTTTTTAAGAGAGAGAGGGGGGGTGGAGGGGGAGGGGGGGCACTGTGTGTGTGTTTCCAGTAACAATATATTGCTGTCACTCTCAAATTCTGAGCTTCAAACCAGCTCTTCTCTGAGTCCTCTCTCTGTCACTGCAGGCTTCTCGTATCATATCATCTCCACCTGATTCGCTTAGTACAAAAACTAGGAAAATCAAATATCCAAAAAATAATTATAAAAAAAAAATTTACTCCCCTATAGATAAAGCAAAAAAAAAGAGTGTATTTGGTACAAATACCAACAAAATAGACAGACATATAAAGAAGCTTTCTTTTCTTCCTTCTCATGTTCTGCACTACTCTCTCTCTCTTTAGCTTTCTTTACTTTTTTATTTGACTGAAAAAAAATAAATTAAAATCTATTTTTATGGGTTTTGCTTAATATATTTGTTGGAACATTTCACTTTCTTGATATTATTATGGCTACCATGTTTTTAGTTCTCTCTTTGCTTCTGTTTTCTGCTACTGTTTCTTTCTCATATGAAGCTCGAAATCATGAAGGTAAAAAATAAGAAAAAAGAATAAACCCCATTTATTATTTTTTCATATTTTGTTAGAAAAAAACTTTTTTTTTTGCTCATTGTTTTGTTTTGTTTTTGTTGGTGTAGTGGAAGCTTTAATTGCTATAAGGAGAAGTTTAAATGACCCAAATGGAGCTTTAAGTAATTGGGATGAAGATTCTGTTGATCCTTGTAGTTGGGCTATGATCACTTGCTCTTCTGAAAATCTTGTCACTGCACTGTAAGTTATTGTTTTTTTAATATAATTTTTATGGTGTTTCGGTTTTCTGATTGCATTACTTAGCGTTAGTCTTGTATTTTCGCTTCGATTTTTCGATTGGTTTGCTTGTTGCCCCTTCTCTTTTATTACTCTCTCCCCTCTTAGAGGCTAGAGGCAGGGGTAAAGGTGGTACACACTGTCCTAGACCCCACTTGTATGATTACTTGTTGTTATATATAATTTGTATGGTGTTTTTGTTTTCTGATTGCATTACTCAGTGTAATCTTATATTTTCGCTTCGTATTTCCGATTGTTTTGCTTGTCATTGCCCCTTCCTTTTCATCTTTCTTGAGCCGAGGCTCCACCGGAAACAACTTTTCTGCCTTCTTGAAGGAAGGGGTAAAATCTGGGTACACTGGTATACACTACCATTCCTATGCTCCACTTGTGAGATTACACTGAATTTGTTGTTGTCATAAATAATTTTTATGATATATCATTATTTTTGTAGTCAAGAAATTATTTTACTGTTTTTTTACTGTGCAGAGGAGTACCAAGTCAAGGTTTATCAGGGGTTTTATCTGGGATGATATCAAACCTTACAAACCTTAAACAAGTGTAAGGGACAACATTTTTTTTGTACAAGAATTTAAATATTAATGACCCCATTTTGGTTAATTTTTTAAGTTTTTGATAATTGTGTTTTTAATTTTGTAGTTTACTGCAAAACAACAATATTTCTGGGCATATTCCAAAGGAGTTAGGGAAACTGCCCAATCTTCAAACATTGGATCTGTCTAATAACCATTTCTCTGGTCATGTACCTGAATCTTTGGGTCTACTAAACAGTCTTCAATATCTGTAAGTAAGAGATATTCAATATTTTAGTTTCTGTGTGATTATTGAGAGTTTTTTTTGCCTCTAGTTGTAAGAGCATAGCTTGTGATATGTGGGTTAGACGCACGACAAAAAGGGTAAAGGAGCGGGACCCATTATCTATAGAGTTTCGAATTATCCGCCCTGGGATGTGTGGGATAGGCATACATCGAAGAAGGGTAAAGGGGCAGGACCCATTATTTATCGAGTTTCGAATTGTGTGCTATGTGGTGTGTGGGTTAGGTGCATATCTAAGAAGGGTAAAGGGGCGGGGCCCATTATCTATCTAGGTTTCAAACTGTGCGTTATGTGATATGTGGGTTAGGCGCATATCAAAGAAGGGTAAAGCGGCGAGACCCATTATCTATCTGATTTTCGAATTGTGCGCTATGTGGTTTGTTGGATTGGCGCATATCAAAGAAGGATAAAGCGGCGAGACCCATTATCTATCTGAGATTCGAATTGTGCGTTATGTTGTGTGTCGGATAGGTGCATATCAAAGAAGTGTAAAGGGGCGGGACCCATTATCTATCTGAGTTTCAAATAGTACGCTATGTGGTGTGTCAGTTAGGTGCATATCAAAGAAGGTTTAAAGGGGAGGGGCCATTATCTATCGAGTTTCTAATTGTGCGCCACATGTGATGTGTGGGTTAGGCGCATATCAAAGAAGGGTAAAGAGATAGCCGGGTTATACACCGAGTTTCGTAGTTTCGTACCGTGGCGCAAGGAAATTTCTTGGTTATAGAAAAAATTAAGAAAATTTCTGATTTTTTTAAGTACCCTTTTCCTTTAGTTTATGCTTTGGTATGTTGACTATGTTTAAGTGCTATCTTTTTCTTTGACTATGCTTTTTTGATGTCTTGTTATGTGGTTTTTGTCATTTAATGGAGTAGGAGGTTGAACAACAACAGTTTGTCTGGTGCTATTCCTCTTTCTTTAGCAAGGGTCCCTCAACTTGCTTTCTTGTAAGTATAATTCTTCTTTTTTATCCATGTCTTTGTTTGTGATTTTGTTTTATTCTTTTGTCTGAATGTCCTTAGAATTGAGACATACAATCTTCACTGTAATTTTCTAGTCACTTTCTTGAATTCAGCCTTATGTAAATGTTTTTTGTGAAAAGGGAATGAATAGTGTTTTCTGTTTTTGTGAACCTCTTATCATTTCAGGGACTTGTCCTTCAATAACTTGACTGGACCTATTCCTAAATTTCCAGCCAGAACTTTCAAGTATGTGTTCTTTTGCTAATTCTTACTTATTATGTTACATTAAACATGTGTTTTTAATTTATATATATATATACATTCAAATCATGTATCGAGCCGAGGGTCTCTCGAAAACAGCCTCTCTACCTTCACAAGGTAGGGGTAAGTACTACGTGTATACTACCCTCCCCAGACCCCACTTGTGGGAATATACTTAGTATGTTCTAATTGTGATTTTCTTTATCGTTAATGTTTTTGTAGTGTTGTTGGTAACCCTTTGATTTGTGGAAATCACTCCACTGAGACTTGTTTTGGATCAGTAAATCCGATGCCCCTTTCAATGTCTATTGATTCCACTGGTAAAGTTCAGAAAATTTTCTTGTTGTAGAATGTTTAAACATAACTACAATTTAACCCTCTTAAATTGCTTCCCATTGTAACCAGATAAACGCAGGTCAAAAAGACTAGCCGTTGCACTGGGACTTAGCATCAGCTTTGTCTCTATTTTCCTCATAGGCTTTGGATTCATATTTTGGAAACGAAACCAGAACAGGAAACAGTCAATTCTTAACATTAATGGTGAGGCATCACAAAATTATTACATCCGACAACATTTGTCTATTTGACGACTGTTATAAGATATTTAGGCTTCGTCTTTTTGTTCCAGATATGCAAGAGGAGGATCTAGTTAGACTAGGAAATCTCAGAAGCTTCACATTTAAAGAACTTCAACGTGCAACGAACAATTTCAGCTCCAAGAACATTCTTGGTGCGGGAGGATTTGGCAATGTTTACCGGGGAAAGTTGGGGGATGGCTCGTTTGTGGCAGTGAAACGACTGAAAGATATTAGTGGAACTGCCGGAGAGTCACAGTTCCGGACAGAATTGGAGCTAATTAGCTTGGCAGTACATAGAAATCTGCTCAGGTTAATTGGTTACTGTGCTACACCAAACGAGAGACTCCTCGTATATCCTTACATGTCTAATGGCAGTGTGGCATCAAGACTTAGAGGTAAATTTTGCAGCAAACCACACTGTTTTTATGGGGTCGTAACGTTTCAATTTCTAGTTTCTAACTAATTTGGCTACAATTTGTCGGCACGCCTAATTGCTTCAAATATGCTTTAGTTTCTTGAAGATTTTTTGTATGATTTTATCTAAAGTTTTTGGGAGGGAGATGACAATTCCAACATGCTTCTAATGGCTAAAAGACATAGTGCAACTATAACAAGACAAGTGATATGCCCCCACTTACTTTCTATTTGAATATGATGTGACCAAACTCTTATAATGACTCTTTCAAGTAATAGGAATACATGTTTGTAAGTCATGACTAACTTTCACTTGCAAGAATCTAAAATAGCAAAGACGAGACATTCGACATGTCTCTCTAGCAATTAGGCATTTTCATTATTCTCTCTGTGTGTGTGTGGGGTTTCTTGGCCCGAGATTGAGAATTGGATTGCATCCCATTTCGCGCACAAGCAATTTTGTTAGTACGGCGGTGAGTTGAGGAATTAGAACTCCTCGGGAAACATTCTAATAATATATGGGCCTTTTTAGCATCCACTAAGCTACAGAAGCACTTTAACAACAACAACATACCCAGTATTATCCCACACCGTGGGGTCTGGGGAGGATAGTGTGTTCGCAGACCTACAAAAGCATTTTATTTAATGAAATTCTTGGTTCGTTAGTTTACAACTCTACGACACTTTTGTGCTGTATGAGTTATCTTAGACTTGTGTATTGCACTAGGCTCGTATCCATTTATCAAATTTCTGAAAAAAATTAGATGACCTGCTCAATTAGGAAGTATTTTCTCGAACATGGGATTTCAGTATTTTGAGTCTGCATTTTCTGTTAAGTGTGGAGTATGCACGATTGAAGGTTATTTATCTCATTGTATAAAGGAGGTAGGAGGGAATAAATCTCTGTTTCCAGAAGTCAATCTTACAATTTTAGACTTAAAAATAAAAATGTATGTACTCTAAACATTCTTAATTTCTACCTTTCAATGACAGGAAAACCGGCACTAGATTGGAATACTAGGAAGAGGATTGCAATTGGAGCTGCTAGAGGTCTTCTTTATCTTCACGAACAATGTGATCCCAAGATAATCCACAGAGATGTGAAGGCAGCGAACGTGCTATTAGATGACTACTGTGAGGCTATTGTTGGGGACTTTGGCCTTGCAAAGCTCCTCGATCATGCAGATTCTCATGTTACAACAGCTGTTCGTGGCACGGTTGGTCACATTGCACCCGAGTACCTTTCCACTGGTCAATCGTCCGAGAAAACAGATGTGTTTGGATTTGGTATCCTCTTGTTGGAGCTCATAACTGGGATGAGAGCATTTGAGTTAGGAAAAACAGTAAACCAGAAAGGAGCAGTACTTGAATGGGTATGTTTCTTTCTGCTTCTACCAATTATTAAACTTGTGCCTATTTCTTGAATTTTGACTTTAGTAAACTATAAGACAAAGCTGTTCCTGTTTTAAGGACTTGGCGAACATACTAGCATTCATAGTTACAACAAATTTAATAGGGGCGGCCCAGTGCACTGAGCTCCCGCTATGCGTGGGGTCGGGGAAGGGCCGGACCACAAGGGTCTATTGTACACAGCCTTACCCTGCATTTTTGCAAGAGTTTGTTTCCACGGCTCGAACCTGTGACCTCCTGGTCACATGGCAGCAAAGTTGCAACAAATTTAATAAAAGTGAAAAATGTGTTTTGAGTCAAAGAAGAGTTAATTTCATATATGATCACTAAACTTTACTCACAATAATAATAAAGTTACAATACTACTTTTTATCACATGAAAGTACCTATACTTTACCCATTATAAACTGTACAGTCGGAAAATTTTACATACTATAACAGTAAGATCACCTTGATGGATAGGTTTTGTCGTTATATTGGTATTTAATTGCAGTCAAGTAGATGAATCAAGTTTAAATTTGTCTGAGGGTAACATTCTCACTTGTTTAGTGGCTTTAGCAAGAAGGGTTAAGCTTTTTTGATTTGGTTAGTTTTATACATTCTTGATCTAGAATTCCTCAGGAAATACTGTGCTTAGTAATAATGGCTGCTGAATTAATTGCAGGTTAAGAAAATGCAGCAGGAGAAGAACGTTGAAGCGCTCATCGACAGAGAACTCGGGAGCAACTACGACAGGATTGATGTAGGGGAGATGCTACAAGTGGCTATACTTTGTACTCAATACTTGCCATCCCACCGTCCCAAGATGTCCGAGGTGGTCCGAATGCTTGAAGGCGACGGCCTTGCTGAAAAATGGGCAGCCTCTCATAACTATGATAGTAACAAAACTCAGATTAAACATTCTATGGTCCCTGGTTATGATGACAATGATTATGATCATGACCATTTGACCATGTTTGGGATGATGGATGATGACTATGACACTCATGCTATGGAACTTTCAGGTCCAAGATAATAGCTAAACATCCAAAAGAAAAGAAAATATAACAAAAATAGGTGCTTAATATTCTTTTTAATTATTTAGCTTAGTACCACAATCACTGTCTGAAGTAGCATTAGGAGGAGCAAAAGAAAGTTGTTCTTTGTGTTTTTTGTTCTTTAGGATGTAGAGGGTGTGAAAATTGGCCTTTGTTTCATTTGATACCTTTCTAGGTGTTTTTGGCTATATTGTAAATAACAATATCTACTGGGCTTTAACGAAGTATTTAACTTATTTGCACTGACAGTATAAAAAAGTTAAACTCTGGAGTAAATGGTCTTTCTAGTTGTTACCTTTAGGTTGTAGAGGAAATTGGCCTTTGCTTCATTTGATACATTTCTAGGTGTTTTTGGCTATACTGTAAATATTATCTACTTCTCGTTATTTATTTTGTCGAGTGTCTATCAGAAATAATCTCTTTACCCTCCAGAGTAGGGGTAAGACTGTGTATATTCTACCCTCTCCAGACCTTACTTGTGGATTACATTGGGTTGTTATTATTGTAAATAATATCTATTGGTCTTTATAAATGTATCTAACTTATATGCACTGACAATGTAAAAAAAGTTAAATTCTAAAGTGAATAGTCTTTTTAGTTGTTACCAAGGTTGCAGAGGGTGTGGAAATTGGCCTTTGCTTCATTTTGATACCTTTCTAGGTGTTTTTGGCTATATTGTAAATAATATCTATTGATCTTTATCGAAATATTTAACTTATATGCATTGACACTGTAAAAGAAATTAAAACTCTAGAGTAAATATTCTTTTTAGTTTTTACCTTTAGGTTGTAGAGGGTCTTTGCTTCATTTGATACATTTCTAGGTGTTTTTGGCTATATTGTAAATAATAATATCTACTGGTTTTTATCGAAATATTTAACTTATATATACTGACAGTGTAAAAAAGTTCAAACTCTCGAGTAAATAATCTTTTTAGTTGTTACCTTTAGGTTGTAGAGGGTGTGGAAATTGGCCTTTGCTTCATTTGATATCTTTCTAGGTGTTTTGGCTATATTGTAAATAATAATATCTACTGGTCTTTCTAAGTATTTAAATTATATGCACTGACAATATAAAAAGGTTAAACTCCAGAGTAAATGGTCTTTCTAGTTGTTACCTTTAGGTTGTAGAGGAAATTGGCCTTTGCTCCATTTGATACCTTTTCTAGGTGTTTTTGGCTATATTATAAATAATATGTACTGGTCTTTATCAAAGTATTTAATTTATATACACGGACAGTATATAAAAATAAAACTCTAGATTAAATAGTCTTTTGCACTATATATAATCAATATCTTTCTTATTGTGATTGTGATTGTGCTCTCCATTTGTATGCTTTGTATTAAGTTAATTTAACTTAATACAACTATTATTTATCTTTATGTCTTAAGTTAATTTGACTCTTGAGAGTTAGCATCAAACAACTATTACAAATTATTTTTGTTGCTTAAGGGTTAACATTCAATTTACTTTCTTTTTCTCTTTCTTTGGTGATGAATCTTTTCTATAAATTTAAATTTTTTTATTTCATTATTTCAAATTTATTATTCTTAATATATACGATTAAACGATAAAATCTTTATATTATAGAAAGGACATGTCTAATTAACTGATTTGATATATGAGCTTGTGAATTTATTTTCGTGGCAAACGAGGCCAGAGATAGAAGATAAGTTTTCTTCGAGGAAAAGTTGATGGTAAAACTTCATCATGTTTATACCAAATTTAATAAATATGGAATGCATGACATATCTCTCTCATACATATGTTTATTATTTAACATATCTTTGCCTAATTTTTAGTTGCGAATATTAAATCATTTGATTTTGTGTAAATATAAATAAGTATTTAAGTAATTTGACTATGGTAAATCAATCATTACACCAACAACTCTACAAAGATTATCTTTCTTTCTTTTTTTCCCCTTCTTTTTCTTCTTGATTTTTTTTGGGGGTGGAGGGGGATGGGTGGGGGTGGGGTGGGGGTGGGGGTGGGATGTTATCATAAAGATGCCCTTGCCTAGAATCTCTAAAGAACTTGAGACAGTAAAAGGGTAAAGTAAAAAAAAAAAAGAGAGAGAGATTTTGACAGTTTTTGACTAAAAGTGTGACAATGCATTGTTTTAGCTATTGGTGAAAAACTACCAATTAGTCTTTTTTTCCCACTTTGATGCTTTTTCAGAGTCATGAGATTTTTCTGCTGATTTTTTGCTTTCTTTGGAAGGAAAGAAAAAACTAAGATCTTGTTTGGATTGTTACCCATTGTATCGTATCGTATTGTTACTTTAAATACAATGTTTGTTTTGATTGTTACTTAAATTTTATTGTATCGTATCGTTAAATCCGCCGTTACATAACAACAAAATGTGCCACTTTATGTAACGACTGATTTGATGTGACTGTGTTGTTATCTTGTCTTTTTCTCTCAATCTCACCCTTTACTATTATTAAATTATTTTGTTTTATCATTTATCCTACCTTTTTATATAGTAATTTTACGTTGTTTCATAATTATTTTTATAATATTGCAGGTTTATTCTTCATATTGCTGGTGCATGATATCATGAAACGACGGCAAACGATACAATCTATCTAAACATTGTATTTAGCAAACGATACGATACAATACAATACAAGACAAGACGATACAATACATTATGAAACCTCCACTTCCAACCAAAAGGTTGTGAGTTCGAGTCTCCCCAAGAGTAAGGTGAGAAGTTCTTGGAGGGAAGGATGTCGGGGGTCTATTTGGAAACAGCCTCTCTAGTCTCTACTCCAGGGTAGGGGTAAGGTCTGCGTACACACTACCCTCCCCAGACCCCACTAAGTGAGATTATATTGGGTTGTTGTTGTTGTACAATACATTATTAAACGATGCGTAGTGAGAGAAAGTTGAGTTTTTTTTCTTCCTATTAGTGGATTAAAATTTAAGTTATATACATTGACATCGTAAAGATTTTTACACTTTTGGTGAACATTAATATATGAATGTAGGTCGTTAACTATTTTAGAGATCTATCGATTAATTTTATTACAAAAATATACATATAATTATTTTATAAGTGATCTTGATTGTAAGTAGAAGGAGTATTTTGTGTATATTTTCCAAACATATGTACTATTTCTTTTTAACCTAAAAACTTGTTGCTTTTCCATTTTCTTCACGCCTGCAAACATATGTAACAATGAGTATATATTCAGTTGAAATAATTTTAAAAATGATTTCTTGCAAAATAATTTCTAAACTACATTAAAAAAAATAGAAAAGATGAAATAGACATAAACGATACACAATGTTGCACTCTGAAGCAAGCTAGAAATATATATTTTTAACCACCCCAAAAATAATAGCCGATAAAATATATTTTTTTGTATATATATGTATTATAAACAAAAAATAGATATAATTTATATACTTTTTGACTAGCGGATGCAATTAGTTTCGGCCGTCTGGCCAAGTTTAATTTTGCCCAACTCCTATTACTACGAACCCAATAAAGGCCCATGTTATTTGGCCCATAGTCTTCAGCTTAAGTCCTTTAGCATTAGGCCCTTTCAGAATAGGATGATTTGCACAAATAGGATCATATACGACTGCAGTTTAAATTTTGACCCCATTTAAGGAATTTGTGCAAAAATAACCTTACGGGTCATAACTCATAAATTATGTAGAGTGGAAGAATGAAAATTATGCTTTCACAAGTTACACCTACATGTCATAACTTTGGTATAAATTACTTATATGTTTTACCGAATAGACAAAACTTGGCTTGTTCAAAATTATGCGAGATAAGTATTAATTTGGTACAAATAATTCACACATTTTTTTGGATGGACAAAACATGCCTAAATATATTGTTTAATTATTCACAAGTTCTGTCGGACCGACAAGATTTGATACTTATATATTGTTTATGTAACTATTTTAAGTATGCTATTTAAAATATATTCGTTATTTATAATATATTTAAAAATTAGCCAATTCGCCAAACTTATGGATTAAGTATCCGGAATTTTTGATCTGCTAATTCAGAATTGACGACTTAGTGTCCTAAAATTTTCCTAACTTGAAATTCAGAACTAAGTATCTTGAATTTTTGAACATCTAATTTAAAATTCGTGACGTAAGATTCGAATTTCTGGACATAATTTTTGAATTTTAGGGCGCGATGAAAGTTTGAATCTTGAGGTTTAAACGTTTAGCTAATGTTTAAATACATTATAAACTGCGAATATATTTTAAACAATATACTTAAAAGTTACTACGCGTGTCATTTCCCTCATATAAAAATCAAAACAATTGGACCCAACTAGTTTTTTTTTTCCAATCCCAACTTCATTACCCATATCAAGACAAACAAACTACTACTAATTCCTTTACCTTCTGAAATTTGTTTTTTAAGTCTAATCCAAAACTAATACAGAAATAAACTAATACTAATTACAATTTTTAACTACACTGCACTTTCAATCTTTCTCTGCAATCTGCCATTTTATTTCCCTCTACTTAATCAATCATTCATATACAATAATTTTCTTACTAAAAGAATGGCAAATCAATCCTCTTCTTATCCAATTCTCTGTGCTTCCTTCAATCAAGACAACAGGTAATCCTCTTTTTTTTTTTTTACAAGAAAATTTGTGGGTATTAATTATTCGTCAATATTGTTTTAGTTGTTTGTTTTAATTGTTGTTTTTAATCTTTAAATAGTTGTTTTGCAATTGGAACAAGGGAAGGCTTCAAAATCTTTGATTGTAATACTGGAAGACTCCTTTATGAAAGAGGTATGTAAACAATCTCCATTTTTTTTGGGAGGTCCAGTATTTTATTATGAACTAAAAAGGGTTTTTTTAAAGCTTGTAAAGTGATGATCTTTGATTGAAATATGGAATATTTTGGAAGTTGGACAAGTTTTCAATTCAGCTAAAGGTAGTATTTTTATTTTTTGTTGCTTCAATGTTGTTGATAATCAATTTCCAGTTAAAAGTTCAAAATTTTGGTTTTTTGGGGCTTCTTTTCTTGGCTGCAGGTCCAGTATTTAATTGTGAATTAAAAAGGGTTTATATTAAAGCTTATGAATTTATGATCTTTGATTGATATTATGGAAAAATGTGGAAATTGCACTAGTTTCTTGTAGAAGTAGTATTTTTGTTTTTATTTTTTGTTGCTTCAATTTCCTCGTGCCGAGGGTCCCACTTGAAATGGCCTCTCTACATTCACTGTAGGGGTAAGGTCTTTGTACTTACTACCATCCCCAGACCCCACTTGTGAGGGTATACTGGGTTTATTGTTGTTACTTCAATGCAGTTGATAATCAATATCCAGCTAAAAGTTGAAGAATTTCTAGTGTCAAACAGAACCAATGGGATATAACAATCTTTAAACCAAAAATTTGATTTTTTTGCTTATTTTCTTGGCTGGAGGTCCAGTATTTTCTTATGAACTAAAAAGGGTTTCTTTTAAAGCTTATAAAGTGATGATCTTTGATTGAATTTTGTGGAAAAATTGGAAACTTGCACTAGTTTTAAGGTGTATTTGCTTTCTTGTAAAGTTCAGGTAGAAGGAAACTCAGCTAAAAGTTATACTTCCTCCGTCCCAAAATACTTGACATGGTTCACTTCTCGAGAGTCAATTTGACTAATCTTTGAAGCTAATATGAATCAGATTAATTCAGTAATTTAAAATTAAAATTTTGATATTTGAAAACTATATGAAAAGTAGTACAATTTGCAATTCTTCTCATATCAATATAATGAAAAAATATATGTTAAAATGTTAGTGAAAGATCATGTAGTTTGACTCTCGAAGAGCAAAATATGACAAGTTATTCGGGATGGAGGGGATATCTTTATTTTTAGTTTTTTGCTGCTTCAATGTAGTTGATAATCAATATTCAAATTTTAGTGTCAAAAAAAGGAGCTTATGGGATATAAAAGTCTTTAAATTTATGATCTTTTTGTTGGTCTTGCATAAAAATTTAGAGATACAAGTTAGCTTCAGTATCCTGACAAATTGATTTTATGTTAGCTGCTGGAGCATTCATTATAGTAGAAATGTTGTTTAGCTCAAGCCTTCTCGCAATCGTTGGGGCTGGTGAACAGGTTCCGCAATTTACTACTAAGTTCTAGTTATAGTCCTTCTAACTATTCATTGATCTACAAGATTTCTGTTTAGTTACTTTACTATTTGTGTCGTTTCTACAGCCATCTTTGTCGCCTCGAAGACTATGTATGTTTAATACTATGACTGGAGTAGCTCTTGAGGAACTAAACTTCTTAACTTCTATCCTTGCTGTTCGTATGAATAAGAAAAGGTAAACATAATTTGCTTCATTTAAGATTCTCATTTTCCAGTGTTCTATTTGTTTCGCATGTCGTAGTCAGATATTCTCATGGTAACAAAAAAAGCTTGTAGCATTCTTCTTAGGATCGATTAAGAAAAGTTGATATTAGGATCGATTCGCCTTGGTAATAAAGATTAGATTGAACGTTTAGATGAGAGTTTTCTTACTTTATTAACACTCTAAAATTAAGGTCGACCAACAGCAAAACGAAAATGAAACCTTTCTTGCATTCAAACAACTTGAATTCTCTAATTCTATTTATAATTCCAATGGTACTATTACCTAATCATATCCCTATATATAGTCCCCTTAGATATGATAATTAATATCCTACACAAAAATAACCAAGATGGGCTACTGTTATCTTTCTTGTTCCACTTCTGTGGCAGCTACTTTGCTCTTTGGATTTGCCATTTTTTGGTTATTGCCTCAGTCTGCATTTTGCATGAATAGGCATTATGCATTCAATGTATGTTAAGTTTATAACCTGCAGTAAGAGCATACTTACGTAAACCTCTATGGCTTTATCTTAATAAACAAATTAAACGAGCGATAAGAATTCATTTTGAGATGCAGAAAGACTAAACATAGCACAACCTTTAGCAGGTTTTCTCTCATTGAACTGACAATGGTTACTATCGATTAGTCTGAGATCATACTAGTGTTCAAAATTTTCCTGTTAAATTATCAGACTTCCATATAATCTTTTCTTGTGGCAGCTAGGATCCCCCCCCCCCCCCCCGTACTATGGAATATGCACTTGATTCTGAATGAGAACAGAATGAACGTATTTGTTCTTTGTGACTTGATTGTTAATGCATTCAATTCTTTTAATCAATTTTGATTAAAGACCCCTAATTTGTTATTTCTCCCTTGTTCCGATTCTTTATCAAACAATGTCCTCGAATTTGCAGATTGATTGTCATATTGCAGGAGAAGACATTTATTTATGATATAAACAGTCTTAAGATATTAGACACTATTGATACGGTGCCGAATCCAAAAGGTTTGTCCGGAAAATCTTTTTTTCAAGTTTTAGTGACTTCACTCTTATAATCATTGGAGCAATGACTTACGCCATCCTGCATAAAAAGATCAACCAAAAAGGAAAAGAATAAAAGAAGTCACTGCTTTATAACTGGAAGTCTTGACGTAATTAGTAAAGTTGTTGACATGTGACCAGGAGGTCACGGGTTTGAGCCGTGGAAACAGCCTCTTGCAGAAATGCAGGGTAAGACTGCGTACAATAGACCCTTGTGGTCCGGTCCTTCCCCGGAGTCCGCGCATAGCGGGAGTTTAGTGCACCTGCTCTCACTGCTTTATAACTTTCAGGTTTTTGTTTAATGAAAGTAGATGCTATAAAGTTCCAGTTGGCCTAGCACATTTGCTTATCGACGAGTTCTTGTTTCCAATTTTAGGACTTTGTGCATTTTCACCCAGCTTGGACGGTTCATATTTGGCTCTTCCAGCAAGTACAACCAAAGGATCTTTGTTAGTCTATAATGTTTCCGACCTCCGTTTACACTGTGAGGTCGTGTTTCTTACCGTTATGTGTATTGATCTTGCGAAATTATCTATAATAAGATCAATGGGTTTGAGATGTTATATATCATAATTTTTTAATAGTTTAGCGCTTTCCTATCCTTTAACCAACTCTGTTTACAAACATTTTTTAACTTTACAAAACGGAGGAGTTTGTCTTATTCGGTTACTGTTATAAAAATGCAGATAGATGCTCATCGAGCGCCATTGTCTGTCTTGACACTTTCATCAGGCGGGACTCACATTGCAACGGCGTCTGAACAAGGGACCATGATCAGAGTTCATCTTGTTTCAGACGCGACTAAGGTGAACCCTTAAGAACATATTGTATCAAAATGTGATACTAAGTAGTACTCTCTCCGTTTTAATTTATGTAAACCTATTTCGTTTTTAGTCCGTACCATTTCCATATTTGGAAGCAATATATCTTTATGCAATGATTTGTAGCCACACAAAGTATATGTGCCTCATTTTACGCCACAAGATCAAAAGTCTTTTTTTTTTTTTTTTAACTCTGTGCCCAGTTAAATAGGTTCATATAAATTGAAACGGAGGGAGTATATGTTTCGAGAGATGTATTTCTCTGCCATCATAGAGCTTCTGCATTGGTATGTATACTGATGACTGTCGAGCTCAGCTTACAAATTCTAGAACTAGTTTGAGTTTGATACAAAGAAGTAAATAGCGTGTGTACATTATTTGGGAAAAATGAGAACGGAAAACTATTGGTGGTAATTAATACATTACCTATAAACAAAACAGGTCGTTAACTAGTGGGAAAGTACTGTTTCACTTGCGATATGTTATGTTATGTATCATTACAATTGTCAGGTAATTGATGCTTCTGTGTCACAACTTCATTTGAATTGTGCCTTTTGATTGATTGTTAATTCAATTCCTTTGGCAGTCATATAGCTTCAGGAGAGGGACGTACACTTCAAATATCTTTTCTTTGTCGTTCGCGCCAGCAGCAGAACTTCCAGATATTCTTCTTGCAACTAGTTCTTCTGGTTCTGTTCATGTTTTCTCTTTGAGTTCACCCCCAAATCAAAGGTGAGATATCAATTTCCCAAGTGCATTTTATTAACCTCCATCACTTCTCTTCCTTTATTATTTCTTGATACATAAGTATGCACATTTCTATTTCGTAATAGATTAGCCCTCATCTTTTTTTGTTGCTCAACTGCGAAATAAAGCTGCACTGTTGATGATTTATTCAATTTCCTTATCTTGTATCTTCTCCTTACTTCCACTGTAAATTGTACAAGGTCTTCTGGTCTTTTAGCATCAATAATACCAATACCTCATACTGTTAGCGACGCCCTGGATCCTGCTCAACATTGCATACTGCATCGTGCTGTTCCAGCTGGAGTGAGAAGGTATTGTATTCTATCCACAAAGTATACCATCCAAATTTGATGTTTTGACGTATACTAAATTGGCAGTATTTGCAACTTTCAGTACATATTTAACAAAGGCAACCTAATTATCAAAACCTGTTACCTTTTTTTCACGCACTTGAAGTTGTTTTTTTTTGCATCTATATTCCCTACTTTCATGAAAATTATTCAGATGACCTCTCTGCACTTTGATCCTGTGATTATACTTGAAAATTATTTATATTGAGATTTTACACAATTACTTTGATATTATGATTTCCAAAATATTACCCTGTCATTGTTCTCTTAGCCAGCAAGTTGGTTGCTGTACCAAGGGCCACAGCCTCTTCTCGGATTAAACTTTAAAGACCTTACATCATTACTGAAATTCCAGATGTTTTATAGTACTTGTCGAATCTTTTCTAGAAATAGGTGTTGCAAATTGTCCTGCCTATTATTATGAAATATGGTGTCTCCCGCTTTAGCTATCCTGCGTAATGATGGTGTCACCTCTGCTCCTCGCATCTACAAGTGACAGAGACTTTTGTTGTTACCTCTTTCAACTGCCTCGCTATTTCTGATGATTGAGTAGAATTGACATTTTAATATCAGATTCTCCTAACAAAGTGACTATAATATGTTGCTCGGACTCGCTGAAAATATCGTCGGGTGTGTATCAAAGCATTTTTGGAGGATCCGACACAGGTGCAGTAGACTCTAGTCCGTGCAACATAAACTATAACAGCAATTTCAAGCTTGTTCAAAAATAAATTGGGCAACCTGTACCTGGAATTCAAAGTCAGTAAGATTGCCCTTCAAACGCTATGGAAAAATAATAGGTTTCTTGAGTTCATACCAAGATAAGAGCTGGAATTATTTGGATAAAAGAACTGGAGTTCTTCTATGACTGAAAGCGCATAATTTGACCTATAAGATTGTTAATGAAATTTTGGGATCAGCTGCTGGTAGCTGCAGAAAGAGGTCTAATTACTCCATCAAAGTTCCCCTTCACTACGTTGGAAAGAGACTTCACAAATGTGGAGGAGATACTAATAATCCTTTTCTTATAAAGAAGATATAATCGACTTGATAATCTGTATTTTTTTCAATTGGCTTGTTTTGCATCAAAAAGAAATCTTGCTTTTGAACAATGAAACTAGTATGAATTTCTTCTGTACTCTTCAATCGAATTTCAGTTTGTCTTCCGCCTTTTCTATCTTTAGGAAATAAATCTCCTGAAATCTATCTCTCATCAAAATTCTTCTTAAACACTGTCATGCAGTAATACAGTGATCCGCAAAATAGAGAAATTTGACGAGACAGCAACACCTGAACATGTCGTACTAAGGTGAGAAAATGTGACTGTTTCCATTTATTTATTGTGCATCTATTCCTGTAATATTCACCCTATTTCATGAACTGGTAATATTAGTATTTGCCACTAGTAATCATAAGCTTCTAATGAGCGGCCGAAGTGCCAATGAGATGCAATGTCACAATACATAATTTTTTTTATATTTTGGACATAGTAATACTGAGGCTGAGCACGAGGTGTCAACAATCCTCTGCTCTAGCCTCTAGTTATTAGTTATATGATCTGCAGATTCAAAAAAGCTACTTGCTATATAATCCAAGCATCTTGAGTTAATGAAACTCGAAGCTTTGGGGTTTTAGTGTTCAGGTTATAAGTATTATCTTTAAATGGTACTCCTATTTCGAGTTATGTCAACGTAGCACCCTTTTGATCCTCCCTCGGTTTGGTTTTCATTTTTTTTTTTTTGGGGTTGGGGTGTATTTAACTCATAATGTGACATTTCTATAGTATTGGATGATTTACTGAAGATTTATTGGTATGTTATCATACCAAGTTTCCGTAAATCGTTTGAGTTTGTGTTTGAAAATGGATGGCTCTTCCTTTTTACTCTCTTTGGTCTGTATTTGATTCTGTAGAGCCACTATATCAATGATCACATATGGCGGATACTTCCTGGAGTACGTCTACAATGTCAACCATCAGAACAAGTCTTCGTGGACCTTGGAACGGGAATTCAATCTTTTAACAGCAGAAACGTCCTCATTATCATGAAAGTAAAGACTGCGAACAACAATCTTGAGGTTCATCGTAGCTTTATGTTAAAGCCGAAACTGCAGCCTGTCCTGCTCGAGTTGCCACTCTATCGGTGAATGTACAGTAGAAGAAGAAACTCTACATAACTTGTCCAGTAGAACACAATTGACAATTTGTCCAAAATGTACATCTACTGTGCATATAACTTTAGTGTTACTTTTAATCTGCTCTTGATAGTTCATCTGTGTAGCAATTGTACAGCCAAAAAACTGAAGTTATATTTATGGAAGTTCCTTTGTAATATTAGCCTTGTTATACATTGATATGTAAATTAAGTTTTGTTCCTCGTCACAGAGGCGGAGCTAGGACTTTAAACTTTATGGGTTCTAGATTTTAGAACGACGATTTCAAGTGTTAATAATAGTTTTAAATTTAATATTTGTTCATGTTCAATGAATTTTTTGACACAAAATATTGTTTGAGCAAAAGCTATTGAGTTCAGCCAAACCCGTAGTCGGATTTCTAGCTCTGCCTCTGCGTAATCATAGTAAGAGTTATCGCCGTGTGCCAAGGAGATCATAGGTTCAAGCCGTAGAGCAAAAATCAGTTGATGATGTTGTCAACATTATAATATGGTTATCACATGTGACATACTTTTATATCCAATTTAACACTTAAAAAAGATACAAGAATTTCAAATATCCAATCCTTACACTAAAAACAGATCAGAAAATAATATCATGAATATTAGAGAACATTAAATTAATAGATAAAACTCGCATTAAAATTTCAGTTTCTGAGTGTTTTAGCGATAAACTGTCCCGGTAGGATTTAGGAACATGTTTATTTGGATTTTGGAGTTTCAAATTGATGAAAATATAAAGAAAATATGCCCCTTACAATGTCAAATTTAATTTGATTAAATATTGATCTAATTAATCTCACCAACAGTTTCTTAATAACAATTTTTTTAAGTTCCCAACAATAATTCACTTGCCATAATTATTCACTCTTAAAATAACCCACGTGTTTATATCGACCAATAAATACATGATATGTGTTTGCACATAAAGTTAGTTTTTACAATAATAGAGAGTTTCATCCCGTTCCGAAGACATATTTCCATAAATTATCGTTCTCTTCATTAATCTTTATTGGAGAAGAAAATCTTGTTTTCCAAGAAAAGTACCACTAATTTTTACGGAAATAAATTAAGCTAGTCAATAATTCTTTCCAACCAAGAAAATTTAACCTATAGCACCCCCACCACCCCACCCCCACTCCCACCACACAAAAAAACCACTAAGAAAGAAAATAGCAATAAAATTAGGGATATTTATACAAATAACCAGCCGGATTTACTTATATTTTGCTAGCCGGTATACATATATTATAAATTAGTTATACAAGATTATAAATATATAATACATGAATGATACATATATTACTATTTTAGTTTAAACGGTTGGGTGGCGGCTATTTATGTTAATTCTTCGTAAACTTAATTATAAGCCCAGAGTAACCTATAAATACCTACCTTTCCCTCCAGAATTCTACCAAAGTATTATACTCTTTCTCGTTTTGCGTTTTTCGTCTTACTTCTCTCCAAGGTATGTTTAACAAAATTGTTTTAATTAAATTTTATTTTTTGCTTGAAATCTCAAACTTCTGTATGAGTTGAGCTTAACATTGAGGATTCATATAGTCGATCTCAACTTGTCTAGGACTGAGGATTCGTATCTGTTTGTTAGATATTGATTATGCTTGTTTTAATCTCCTACTTGACTTGAGTTAGCTGATTAATTCAGAAGGTATATGATCAATATGTTTCGTTAATTTTGCCTGTTGAAAGAATATATTGTGATCATCCTACCACTAAAGGATGTGGGGCAGTGGATGAGACTGCTATTCTCTTAACCAGAGGTCTCGGATTCGAGTCTGGATATGGAAAAATCCTTGGTAGGGAGCGCTTCCCCCGAATGAGGCCCTTATTAGCGGCGTGAATTCGAATATAGTCGAGCTCCAATACGGGTACCGGACATCGGGTGGGAAACCCAAAAAAAATAATATTGTGATCATCCTAAAAAAAAAGTAGCTCGTGCATAAAGCATCTCGCATTCACGCAGGGTTCGGGGAAGGGGTGTGATGTAGACAGCTATCCTAATGCGAGTATTACTTCCACGCAATGGAGAAGCGAGAAATTTCCCAAGGGTATTCAAACTTGAAAGAAGAGAAAAATTCCATAACAAAGTGTGTTCAATATATATTACTATATACCTATAAAACCTAATATTTTACCTATATACACAAAACTATAGTTTTTCGACGAACTGACCACCCTTAACCCAACATAACTTCGCCCCTGCTTCCACGACTCGAACCCATGACCTATTGTGATCGTCCTAGTATGTCTTTATTTCCATACCTCTAAACCATCTACCACTCGTGACTTTTGGATGATAAAAGAAAGATTTTTCCCTTGAAAGAAAGTAAGAAGAGTAAAATCTCTAATAAGATTCTCTTCATAAACAAAATTATTTGTTGTAAGATGCTATTCTTTTATTTATTGATATTCCATATCTCAATATTCGAACGCTTAGGCATTGTTTGTCATTAGGGGATTGCGTTTGGTATTAGCTTGTTAGGTTTTAGCGACCGACAAATTCTGTAGCTAAACAGAAAAATCCGTCGCTAATGTCATTTAGTGACGGATAAGCGACAGATTATCAAGAAATTCTGCTAGCTACGAGCATTTAACGATAAATTAGTGATGAAATTCGTAGCTAATTCCAGTTTTTTTTGTAGCGTCTTTGTTTGTGTACTAAATAATCTGTGGATTTTTTTGTTTGAACTGCAGTTTGTCATACAATGATGACAGACGATCACAAGAACGACGAGAATATAGAGATATGGAAGATCAAGAAACTAATAAAGGCATTAGAATCTGCTCGAGGCAATGGTACGAGCATGATTTCTCTAATAATGCCTCCTCGCGATCAAATATCACGCGTCACTAAGATGCTTGGAGATGGGTTTGGAACTGCATCCAACATCAAAAGTAGAGTGAATCGCCAATCTGTATTGGGCGCGATCACATCTGCTCGACAAAGACTTAAACTCTACAACAAGGTACCACCAAACGGGCTCGTGCTATACACTGGAACGATCATGGCTGAAGACGGGAAAGACAAGAAGGTTACATATGATTTTGAGCCATTCAGGCCAATTAACGCGTCTTTATATCTTTGTGATAACAAGTTCCATACAGAACCGTTGAATGAACTTTTGGAATGTGATGAGAAGTTTGGGTTTATTGTGATGGATGGACACGGGACACTTTTCGGGACATTGAGTGGCAGTACCAGGAATGTCATTCACAAGTTTAGTGTTGATTTGCCAAAAAAACACGGGAGAGGTGGACAGTCATCGTTGCGTTTTGATCGTCTTAGAATGGAGAAACGACATAACTATGTGAGAAAAACAGCAGAGCTTGCAACACATTTTTATATTAATCCATCAACTTGCCAGCCTAATGTTTCAGGCCTGATATTAGCTGGATCAGCAGAGTTTAAGACAGAGCTTAGCTATTCTAATATGTTTGATCGTCGTCTTAGGGAAAAGATATTAAATATGGTTGATGTTTCGTATGGAGGGGAAGATGGTTTTAGCCAAGCAATTAAGTTATCTGCTGAGCACTTGATCAATGTGAAATTTATGCACGAGATCGATATTATTGGAAAGTATTTTGAGGAGATTAGTCAGGACACTGGGAAGTATATCATTGGCGTTGATGATACAATGCAAGTTCTAGACACGGGTGCTATTGAGACCATTATCGTGTGGGAAAATCTCGACGTTACTAGATATGTTTTGAAAAATAGCAGTACTGGAGAAACAATAATCAAGTACTTGAATAAGGAGCAAGATGCACATCAGAGTAACTTTCGCGAACCTACTACAAATGGGGAGTTAGAGATTATGGATAAAATGCTTTTACTTGAGTGGTTAGCTAATGAGTACAGGAAATTTGGTTGTAGTTTGGAATTTGTTACAGATAAATCACAAGAAGGATCTCAGTTCTGTCGTGGTTTTGGTGGCATTGGCGCTATTCTTCGTTACAAGGTTGATGTTCGAGTTTTTGATGATGTTTCTGACAATGGTGAAGTTTATGAAGAAGTTTATGTTGATTCTGAATAGCAATCATCCAATTTCAAAAATGTCAGTTTAGTAATGGAGCAGGAATGTTGCACTGGTGCGCGACGACTCATGCCTGACTCGGGTGCTGATGTGCTTAGCCACAAATTAGTGGGAGCGCTTAAGGTAAGTGAGCAGAGATGTAGTCTTATTTCTTGAATGTTATAATCTATCTTCTTTTGCGTGCAAAATGTCTTTTGAAGATTAAACTTATCTGCATCATTCACTACTTAAAAAACAGACGGACAAATTTTGTAGCTAAACAGCAAAATCTGTCGCTAATCCTACTAAGTTACGGGTTAGCAACAAATTATCAGAAACTCTTGTTAGCTATGAGCAATTTAGCTGACAAAGTTTGTAGTGATTTCCTTTCTAATAATCTTTTCTTTTTTTGTGGTTTACTAGATGGATGACAGGCATGAAGAAATGAAGTCGCGAGTAGTTTCTTCGCGTTTGTCTGAGGAATATGAAGGTCACTTTCATCTCACAAATGCCGGTGCAGCAGTTGAGCAGGAAGCCAGTACTGGTGCACAGCGTCTAGCGCCTGGATTGGCCGCTCATGTTAGCGGCCAATTACTGGGAACTCTTCAGGTAAGCGGGCAGAGACCTCGTCTTGTCCTTGAACGTAAAGTAGAAAAATCTGCAACATTCTTATAGTCTTTTCTTTTTCCTGGTTTACTAGATGGATGACCTGCATCATGAAGAAACAAAATCGCAAGTAATTTCTTCGCGTTTGTCTGAGCAATCTGAAGGTCATGTTCATCCCTCAAGCGGCGCGTCTGCTGAAAGAACGGAAACAAGATCCATATAGCGGTTTAGCAGCTTTACGCTATGCTCCTTCGAGTAGTCTATTGATTAAGTACTATCATATTATCTAGGAAGCAAGAAGTTTTGAATAATATGCAGTATTATATTCTCTGAAGTCAGTAGTATGTAATGTCAATAACTATATCATGTTGCTTGATTTTTATGACTGGTATGTTGTGGGATAGCTGATTTCTGAACTATGAGTTAGTGATAATGTTACTATAGTTACTACTATTTCGAGCTGCGGAAGCAGACACTAATATTTACATTAAGGTAGGCTGTCTACATCACATTCTTTGGCCCTGCGTGAATGGGGATGTTTTGTGCACCGAGCCGTCGGCTCTTACATAACAGAGATGCAGATAGATGCTCATCGCTCGCCATTGGATATTTTGACTGTTTCAGCAGATGGGATTCACACAATGCAGTGGCCATATTTTGGTAAATGCAACACGCTAACCAAATCAATAGAGGAGATAAAGCTTGGCACTAAGATCCAAAACAGCATCACCCCTAAATATTAAAAATGTATTGTAATATTCTCACCACTTATGATCCACTAGTTTAGTGCTTTGATAATCTCTAAGAGGTTAGTAGTTCAAAAATATTAAAACATTGAATAAGTTGCATTATTCAAACTCTCACATCAAAAGTATTAAAACATAAAATGAGGCTGGCCTCACATAGAAATTTTCAAACTCCAACTTCATAAGTTACTTAGCTCTTTGTGACAAGCGCTATCATTTTATTATATTTTACTGTTTTCTTATTTTTTTCATTTGGATTATATATGAAAGATTAGTAAAAAAAATTTGACGAAGCGGTATCCCTAACTGTTATATTTTTTTCTTTAATTTTGAACTACTAAAACTAAATTATTTGATTTGATATAAACACCGGATGCAAGTATGTATTTACTAGAAATTTAATTCTGGCTTGTGTTTGTGTTGTATACCATATTTGGAGAGAAAGTAATATGAGAGTTTTCAAGTGCAACAACAACATATTGAAGTGCTAATTAAATATATTATTCAAGAGGTGATAAGTAGAAGATTAATGCAGAGTAGACTATCAAGGAAGCTTGAAGAACAGAACTTTTATCCTTAGAATTGTATGATTGCTGAGTAGATAGAGTTGTTTGAGCCTAAGGTCTGTCTAGGATCAATTTGATTTGCTGTTTTGTATATATTGATACAGGTAAATAAAATCATTTACTTACAAAAAAAAAACTAATATCATTTATAATAGTTTCTGAATCTTTTTTTACAATTTCAAATAAATAAAGAATGAATAGTTTTACACTAAAGAAAAACGTCCTTCAAGATCCTCTTCTTTGTAAAATTCTTTGATATTCTTTTTAAACTAGATTTAAAATAAGTACTTGCTTGTTTTAAATGCACGTAAGTTAATTCGAATATTATTGTCATAAAATAAATTACTTACTTGTTGATGGTTACTTTTCGTGAAAATAGCATGAGCTAGTCATTTTCGAATTGGTAATCGAAAAATAGTCAGTGTTTGCAAAGTCATTGAAAAATAGTCATTGTTTTGCTGAAACACGAAAAGTTTGAGCATAATATGCAGAATTATGGAGCTCATGCGTATAAACTTCCAGCATATTATGTTGGAACTCCGCCACACGAAAAGTTCTAGCATAATATGCGAGATTATGGAGCTCCTGCATATAAATTTCCAGCATATTATGTTGGAACTCCAGAACACGGAAAGTTCCAGCATAATATGCTCGATTATGGAGCTCCTGCATATAAACTTCCCGCATATTATATTGGAACTCTAGCACATTATGAAAATCCACCACATTATGTTGGAAGCTCATATGTAAAACTTCGAACTCCAGCATATTATGCTAGAATATTTCCGAAATTTTAAGGGTATTTTTGTTCAGATTTTATCTTTACATAAAAAAGTGGCTAGATTTCGATTACTTTTAGAACTGTGGCTATTTTTCAATTGCCAATGATAAATATGGCTATTTTTGTTTTTTTCCCTTACTTTTCTAATCTAGGGGAAAATGAAAATAAAGAATTGGGCCCGTTCACTTAAGTTGAATTTCAGAATTATTTTGAAAATTGAAAAGCTCCAAAAAATTAATTTTCACTTCAAATCACTCACAAAAATTCAAAAATAGCTCCAATTGATATTCATATCCAAATATATCTCTAATTTTCAAATACCATTTTTACTTGAATATTTATTTTTTTTAAAAAAATTCACAATTCTTATGTTCAAACGCCAACAAAATATATAGGGAAGTAAAGTCGGTATTTTATATTTCTTTGTGGGGCCCAATTAGAATAACTATATATACAAAACGCTCCCTCCGTTTTCTTTAGAAATTCCATAACTGCCGTGTCAGTCTCTCTTTCTATTTTTCTCTCTTTTCTTTTTGACGAATTCTCGTCTCAATTCTCCCTAAGGTATGTTCATCGTTTCGATTTATTTATTTATTTATTTTAAACTTGAAATTTGTGTTTCCTTGATGAGTGATCTATTCATTTGTTTATTAATATGTGTTTTTTGTTTAATTTTTATTATGTTTTATTGATCTAACTAGGTGAAGCGATTAGATTATGTTGTTTTGTTTGGATTATGAAACTGATGATTTAGATTAGTGATTATTGCTTAAAATCTAGTACTCTTACTATTTTATATGAGTTACTTTTATTGGAGAAATTAGTGAGCGCCTTTAAACAAAGTGATCTTAAACGTGGTTATGATTAATGAAATTGGTTTAATCAGAGAACATGGTAAAATCAAAGAGAGTTAAGGCTGTTTATTTTTTTCTGGAAATTTATGGCGGGATTAGACAGAAACAGAATTTATTGTAGGAAATTAAATCCCAACGGATGCACAAAAAAACAAAAAAAATAGAAGCTAGTGATCTCTTACCTTGACTAAAGCTTGGTGGGTAAAGTTACCTGATACTGGTGGAAGGTATTAGGAATCTAGTGGAATAGTCGAGGTGCGCGCAAGCTACTTCGGACACTACAATCATAAAAAAAAAGAATTTATTGTAGGAAATTAAATCCCAATGGATTCAAAAGACACTAGTGATTTCTTGATATGACCTGAATGAGAGCTTGTACAGACGAGAGGAGTACCTTAGGCTTTAAGAGTAGTAATGGAATAAAAGTAGTTATGTTAGTTACTTAGTTTGAGAAGTTACAGTTTGGTCCTTGTCTTATATTTCAATTAGGCCCATTAGTTATTTACTTTACAAATTAGCCCAACTATGAGAGTATATGTACGAAACAATGGCTGTATACTGGTTCTTATGATATGAGATACTATTAGCTCATCTTCTTAGATTTCAATTCTGCAATTTTCTTCTGTGTTTTCTTTCAAAACCACATCATTTCTTCACCTGGATAAGCCATGGTGGGCAGTTACTTTGTACTTATTCTGGTGGGAGGTAGCAGGTACCCGGTGGAATAGTCAGAGGCATGCGCAAGCTGGTTCGGACCCCAACGTTGAAAAAAATTTGAATTTATTGTCCAAAATTACAAAATTTGCCTGAGAAATTTGTTAAAGTTGAGTAATTTAATGTGTACTATAGTGTTCATGGAAGGTTGGTAAAAAATTCTCCATCCTTGTTTTAAAGAAGGCATGTAATTTATTGGTTTTGACTTGATTGATAATCTTTTGGATAAAACACTGAATCCACCTACTGATTCGTCTTGCTTTGGTATGTTATCCCTTTGAAAAGCATCAAGTGAATTAGCTTTTTGTTTGTCAAGTATTCATGTTGTTTTAATCTTCTTCGCGGTTTGAGTTAGCCGGTTAATTTGATAATTTATTATTGATATATCCAAGGGGTGAAGTAGGAGGTGTTGTGGAGTGAAGAGAAGTACACGTTGCCTATCATTTAATCATCCAAGAAAAGAAGTTAAATCTCTTAGAAGATATTTTGCAGAAAAAAAGGTCTCTTAGAAGACTTTTTTTTTGGGGGTGGGGGTGGGGGTGGGGTGGGGGGTTTGGTGGGGATGGGTTTAAAGAAAGAGCTTTCCCTTAAAAGGAAAAAAGGAAAGAAAGAAAGAAGATTTGTAGTAGCTGTAATAAGAAGCTTCAAATCAACTTTCACAAGATTCTAATTTTAAGGGGGAAAAAGAAAGAAGATTTTGTAATAGCTATAATAAGATGCGCTTCAGGAAAAAATCAACTTTTATAAGATTTTAATTTTTTATTATATCAAGATGTATATTCACTATTCAGTACTCAATGAGGCAGTGATCACATAGTTTTTAGCTTTTGTTTGATGTTACAGCGATATAGTAGCCCCCGTAAACATTAGGCCTTTTAAAAGAAGTAAACTCGTGAAGATTATCAGCACATATAGATATTAGCTCTGGAATTGGGGAAATTGGATGTTATACAAGCTCATTAAAGTTCCTATACGAACTTCTAAGTGGATATTGTAACTGTCCCATCATAAGTTTAGCACTCAATAGCTGTCATTGATTGGTTGTTAGAAGGCTCGGGCATTTGATTTGTCACTTGGAGCTTACTTATCTTAGTCTTTGGTTGTGCACTAATATCTGATGATTTTTTGTTTTTATGAACTACAGTTCGGTGTACATTGATGGCTGACGGTCATGATAACGATAAGAATATCGAGATATGGAAGATCAAGAAACTTATAAAGGCACTTGAAGCTGCTCGAGGCAATGGTACCAGCATGATTTCTCTTATCATGCCTCCACGGGATCAAGTATCTAGGGTCACTAAGATGCTTGGAGATGAGTTTGGAACTGCATCGAACATTAAAAGTAGAGTTAATCGTCAATCTGTGTTGGGTGCAATCACATCTGCTCAGCAGAGGCTTAAACTCTATAACAAGGTTCCACCAAATGGGCTTGTGCTTTACACTGGAACGATCATGACTGAAGATGGGAAAGAGAAGAAGGTTACAATTGATTTTGAGCCCTTCAGGCCCATTAATGCATCTCTATATCTTTGTGATAACAAGTTCCACACAGAAGCCCTGAATGAACTTTTGGAATCTGATGACAAGTTTGGATTTATTATAATGGATGGAAATGGGACACTTTTCGGGACATTGAGTGGCAATACCAGGGAGGTTCTTCACAAGTTTAGTGTTGATCTGCCCAAAAAACACGGAAGAGGAGGACAGTCAGCACTGCGTTTTGCTCGTCTTCGGATGGAGAAACGGCACAACTATGTGAGGAAAACAGCAGAGCTTGCAACCCAGTTTTATATTAATCCTGCCACCAGTCAGCCCAATGTTTCAGGCCTGATACTAGCTGGATCAGCTGACTTTAAGACAGAGCTTAGCCAGTCTGATATGTTTGATCCTCGTCTTCAGGCAAAAATATTGAATGTGGTCGATGTTTCTTATGGAGGAGAAAATGGTTTCAATCAAGCAATTGAGTTGTCTGCTGAGATCTTGGCCAACGTGAAATTTATACAAGAGAAGAAATTGATAGGCAAGTATTTTGAGGAGATTAGTCAGGACACTGGGAAGTATGTTTTTGGGGTTGATGATACCTTGAAAGTTCTGGAAATGGGTGCTATTGAGACCCTTATTGTGTGGGAAAATCTGGACATGACTAGGTATGTGCTGAAAAATAACACTTCTGGAGAAACAGTCATCAAACACTTGAATAAGGAGCAAGACACTGTCCAAAGTAACTTCCGCGACCCTGCTACGAATGCAGAATTAGAAATTCAGGATAAATTGCCACTGCTTGAGTGGTTTGCAAATGAGTACAGGAGGTTTGGTTGTAGTCTGGAGTTTGTTACCAATAAATCACAAGAAGGATCTCAGTTTTGCCGTGGTTTTGGTGGCATTGGAGGGATTCTCCGCTACCAGCTTGATGTTCGTGCTTTTGATGACCTTTCTGATGAAGGTGAATTTTATGAAGATTCTGACTAGCAATTAAGCAACTTCACAAATGCCAGTGCAGGAATGGAGCAGGAAGCCTGCACTGGTGCGCAAGGGCTCTTGCGTGGCCCAGCTGCTCTTGTGCTTAGCGAAAAATTACAGGGAGCTCTTCAGGTCAGTTGGCAGAGACGCCGTCTTGTTCTTGAATGTGAAGTTATGATCAAATTAGCAGTAAAAACCAACTTTGATGATCAAAACCACCTATCTTCTTTTGTGTGCAATATCTCTTGGAGATTATAAATATTTGCCTTAATTTCTTTCTAATATTCGTTTTGTTCTTAATTTCTTTTCCAATATTCTTTTTGTTCTTCCTGGTTTACTAGATGGATGACCTGCATGAAGAAATGGAGTCGCCAGTAAATTCTTCACATTTGTCTGAGCAATGGGAAGGTTGTTTTCATCTCACAAGTGCTGGTGCAGGAGTGGAGCAGGGAGCCTGCGGTGGTGTGCGAGGGCTTGCGCCTGATTTGGCCTCTCATGTTCTTAGTGGCAAATTACTGGAAGCTGTTCAGGTCAGTGGGCATAGACTTTGTCTTGTCCTCGAGTGTGAAGTTTTGAATTAACTTAGTAGTAAAGATCAACTTTTTTAATCGAGCCACCTATCTTCTTTTGCATGCAATGTCTATTGAATATTGGAGATTTTCATTATCCCTTTCTAATATTTTGTTTCTTTTTTCCTGGTTTACTAGATGGAGAAGTTGCCACTAATTTCTTTGAGTTTGTCTGAGCAATATGAAGGTAACTTTCATCTCATAAACGCCGGTGCAAGAGTCAAGCAAGAAACTTGCACTGGTGTGCGAGGGTTCGCGTTTGACTTGGCCGCTCATGTGCTTAGCAACAAGTTACCGGGAGCTCTTCAGGTCCGTGGGCATGTCCTTTGAATGTTAAGTTTTAGTCAGCTTAGCAGTAAAGATCTCCTTAATTTGATGATAGAACAATTATCTTATTTTGCATGCAATTTCTTTTGAAGATCGGGAATATTTGCATCATTTCCTTCCTAATGTTCTTTTCTTCCTGGTTTACTAGATGGATGATGAAATGAAGCTGCTAACGATATGTTCATGTTTGTCTGACCAATCTGAAGAGGGTCGCTTTCATCTCTATAGTGGCTTGTCTGCTGAAAGAACTGAGAAGAAGATCCATGTGGCAGCGTAGCAGCTATGCAAGAACCTAATCTGTTCTGTTGGAGTTGATAGGGAGTTACCTGCTATGCGCTCCTTGGAAGAGTGAAATGTCCGAGTACTATCATATTATCTAGTAGCTTAATTATTATCATATTATCTAGCGAGTAATATGCAGTATGATTTTGCTGAAGTCGGCTGTATATAATCCCAATGACTATTTCACGTTGTGAGATCTTTTTGACTGGTATGTCGTGTGATAGACCGATTTCAGTACTATGAATAAATACTATGATAGTATCTATGAAGTTGGGAGTTTTTACTGATATGCAAGTATGATTCTACTGAAGTCAGTAGTATGTGATCTCCCTGACTATTTCATGTCGTGGTACGGTTGATAGTAGTACTACTTTGTTGGGTGATTGCGACTGCTTGGTCAGGATTATGATACTGGCTTCACTTTTCTCTCTTCTCTTCGTTTTTTAGTTGACTGCTTATCTTGCAGATCATGAATAGTCTTTGTTCGAATTGAACTGCCGATAGTCTGTTCTGCTGAAGTTAGTATTATGCAATGTTCATGACATTCATATTGTGAGATATTATGATTGTTTATTCTGAAGACTGGCCTATACTAGTACAGTATATCATTGGAATACTGGACTGCTTGGCAATATGCTAAGGTAACTACTGTTTATGACCGATACTCGGTTAATCCAAGGTACAGTTCAGTGTGCTGAAATGTTGATTTTAAGGGTCAACATACCCAACAATCCACTCTTTAGCAGCCTCTTTTATCACCTAAAGATCTGCTTCGCCTAAAAATAACTGGTGTTCGGATCAACTTGCTCGTTCTTCGACTAAGTTGCTAGCGACTTTTTAGATAGACATTAGGTAACTCTGTCCATTAAGACTTAGGCAACAACAACAACAAAAACAAAGTGTAATTTCAATAGGTGGAATCCGGGAAGGGTAGTGTGTACGCAGACATTACCCCTACCTTGCGAAGGTAGGGAGATTGTTTTCAATAGACCTCCGGCTCAAGGACCACTACCCTACGTAGATCATACTTGTGAGACTACACTAGGTTTGTTGTCATTTTGTTGGGAAAAACTCAGTATATTTTATTTTTGTCTCTATTAGATTGGATCCTTGGATCAATTGAATCTCCTTTGCCAAAAAATAATTAACATTGTGCATCGATTGGTTATCTTTATATATAAAAAGGGGATGGACTCGAAGCCTGATGGACTCTTAAAGTACAAAGAAAGATACAACCGTACAAGCTGGCTTGGACAACACTGTCATCAAACAGAAACAAAGTACAAAGAAAGATAGAAGGTTCTACGACCAAAAAACATGATATATGTTTTAGTAACCTACAGTAGATAACCAATCAATATATCCGCGCTACAGCTTGCGCAAAATCAAAGGAGCACCATGTTGAGGTTGCAGAGTGATAATTGTATGAGGAGCATGTGCATAAGATGGAGAGAGCTCAAAAGCATAGTGTTGTAGAATCAATGCAAGTGCCATTTTTGCCTCTAACATTGCAAAATTCAGTCCAACACATATTCTTGGTCCCCAACTAAATGGAAAATATGCAAATTTACCCTTTGTTGCTTTATTAACTCCTTCACTAAACCTCTCTGGTTTGAACTCCTTTGCATCATCTCCCCATATTTCATTGTCATGATGCAACCAAATTGCAGGTAACACAAGCTGTATCCCTGCTGGCAATGACAAGTTCCCTAATTTGGTATCCTCGTGTACAGTTCGACTTATGGTAATTCCCGGTGGGTACAACCTTAAAACCTCGTTGAATATCATCGTTACCTGTAAAAGTAAGTAGTAAAAATACTGTCTTGTGAGGATTCATCATAAATTGACTAATCATACGCTGGTTGTCAGCCAACCCTGTCCCTCATCCATTCAGACTTGGTACAGGTAAAAGGGCAGCCCAATGCACTAAGCTCCCGCTATGCGGGGCGTCTGGAAAAGGGCTGGACCACAAAGGTCTATTGTACACGGTCTTATCCTGCATTTTTGCAAGAAACTGTTTCCACGACTCGAACCCGAAATCATCGTAAATTGACTAATCATACGCTGGTTGTCAGCCTACCCCCGACCCACATCCATTTAGACTTGGTACAGGCGAAAGGGCAGCTTGATGCACTAAGCTCCCACTATGCGCGGGGTCCGGAAAAGGGCATGACCACAGGTCTGTTGTTACCCTCTATTTTTGCAAGAAGCTATTTCCACGGCTCGAACCTGTGACCTCCTGGTCACATGACAACAACTTTACCAGTTATGCCAAAAAATAATGTATTGTAAGGATTCATCGTAAATTGACTAATATACGTTGGTTGTCAGCCTACCCCGACCCTCATCCATTCAGACTTGTTACAGGCTAAAGGGCAGCCCGATGCACTAAGCTCCCGCTATGCGCGAGGTCCGGAAAAGGCCGGACCACAAGGGTCTATTGTACGCGACCTTACCTTGCATATTTGCAAGAGGTTGTTTCCATAGCTCGAACCCGTGACCAGGAACCTGTGACCTCTTGATCACATGGCAACAACTTTACCAGTTATGTCAAAACTTCCTTTTAAGGAAGACGTGATATAGGCTAAGCACTAAAAAATCTAAAATACCAAATTTTGGATAGCAAAAGCTAGTATGGTGGATATTGACAGTACTTACAACTTTCAACTGATTCAATGCGTCATAATCAGGTTTGTTACTTCCAAAGACTTGATGAACTTCTTCTCTAGCTCTTTCTTGCCAATCGACATGCTTACTCAGTAAAATCAAAGTCCAAACAAGCAAAACTGAAGTAGTTTCTTGCCCAGCAAAGTAAAATAACTTGCACTCTTCAATCACTTCGTCGATAGTCATGCCAAAGTTCTTGTTTCCGTGCATTTGGATTTCTTTGAAATTAGATTCCAATAGTATTCCCAGTAAGTCATCTTTTGCAGCTTCCCCTGCTTTCATTTCCCTTATTCTCTTATTGATTATTCCCAACACTAATGATCGTACTTCTTTAGCGATTTGCTTCATCCTCTTGTTCCTCTTTGTTGGCACAAACCTATGCCAAAAACACAGCGTTAATTTCACATATGATCACTAGCTTTTATCCACTAGTGAAGTCAGAAAACTATAAGTCAAGTTTACTCTATGATAGTAAAATAACAGAACTATTTTTCTTGAAAGTGTTTACCTCCATCCGGGGATGTAAAGCCATCGCGCTGCTTGTAAAATCAACTCAGCTTGTTCTTTTTGAAGCTCAAATATCTGTCTCCCGTCTTCATAGTTACTACCAAAAGCTGTTCTTGAAATAGCATCGCTTGTCAACGTTTCCAGAAAAGGCCACACGTCTATTTCTGATCCCTCTGATGAAGCTATACTTTCCCATTTTCTGAGCATGTCACAACAACTCAAGTAGAATGATGGTAGCATATGCTACATATACACCAGAAATTAGTCATACTTGGATTTTTCACATCTAGACTTTATCAAAATAGGCTACTGATATTTCTAGATTAAGTCTTGTCCAGCGCATATGTGCTTTCGGACGTGCATTGTGAAATTGTTAAAAACAACTTATATTTCCTACTCTTAATAACTAATATTATGGATAGAGGCGGATCCAGAACGTAAACTTTATGGATTCAAGGTAAAACATGTAATATTTATAATAGTTTCGGGCTTTTCCCTTTTCACATATATATATTGATGGTCTTCTAAATAAAAAATTGTCGATTTAGTTGAACTTAGCCTAAGGAAGCCCTAATGACAACAGATCGAACCTATCCAATTTTTACTACGAGCGTTGGCTTTTCACCTTGTACCGATAACATTTTTTTTCTTTCTGGGAGTAATATCAGCTATACAGTTCATCCAATGTAAACTGTAAATCCCATAGGTGGATGCCTGGTTCATCTGAACCCTGTACATTCGACAGGAAGCATAAATTTATGTGTAAAAATCTATTAAAATTGTAATAAACAGTAGATATGCACCCATAACTTTAAAAATATGATAGGTTCAACGCTAAAAACCTTAAAGGTTGAACACATAAAGTTTAAATTCTGGATCCGTCACTGATACATCTGTCTCTAATTCTGAATTCATCCTAATACAGTGGTAGTATAAAATCATCTAAAATAATATAAGTTAGCATCAAGTGATTTAGGATGTTAAAAATACCTTCAACTTGTCAAGGTGAAATGCAGGATTGATAATTTTTCTATGCTTAGCCCATTTCTCTGCTTCATAACTTACTAGTCCTTGTGCTAGCAACTTAGTGATTGGATTGCCTTGAATCTTCTGGTATATGTAACTTTTTGACAAGATCTCCCTTATTAGTTCAGGGTCTGTGATAAACATTGTTGGTTTTGGCCCTAACCACATAAAGCTATTCTTGCCTACAAGATACAACAAGCTAGATTAGAGCTAGGTTGCGCGGACTCTCCAAAATGCAGCCGCTTTCGTGTCGGATTCTCCAAAGATACACTATTTTTGGAGGATCCGGCATGCACCCGGTGATATTTTCGAAGAGTCCGAGCAACATAGGATTAGAGAATACACAAATCTCAAACTATTGGGAATCTATAAGGAAGTTAAAAGAGATTCAAGAATTGAACTGAGCCTCATTTAAAATATGATTTATTATAGACAGACTCCCAATGTAAAGATAGTTTACACTATCAGTCGAGGGCGGAGCTAGGTAGGCGGAAGGGGGTTCAGAACCCCCTTCACCAAAAATTACACTATATATATAATGTTAAATTTTTTTTGAATGCATATATATCAGGAGTTGAATCCCCTTAGCTTTTTTACGTGTTTATTTTTTTTATTTTTTGAATCCCCTTGGTGAAAATTCTGCTTCCGCCACCGCTATTAGTGTAGGTTTACCTGTGACATCAAGTTAGTTATTACTTTTATCAGATTACTAATTAAAGCTTATCATAGATAATGACCTGATTGTGTAATTATTACACTGTGAGTGCATAGAGTAACTCTACATGTCAAAACCTGATATAACAACCTCTTAAATAGCGTCATGACCTGCTATAATCAGTTAAATTGCACTAATATTGTAAAATTTCAAAAATAATATTACATACCATATTGGAGCATCAACTTTGTGAAGTGAGGCAAGACTCTAGCCACATAATCATTGGTAAAATTCATAGGCTTGGTTTTGGCTTCTTCAACCATTGTATTTATTTCTTTCATATCTCCAAATAATAGCTTATATGAGCTTCCTTTGAAACCTTCCATTTTTAGTCTTTTTTCCATTTTCTTTGGTTGAATCCACACCCAATTCAAGAATTTCCATACCCATCTCAGAAAAATTATCACAATTACTAATGAAACTGCAACTTTGATGTTAAATAATGTCTCCATTTTTATTGTTTAGTGTTTCTAATAATGGAGTTTTCTTTTACAGTATTCCTACTTCTATAACATGCATTTATATATAGTTGTGGAGAAGAAAGTATCAAGTTGTCTTTATGAGAAAATGTCAAAAATGGTTCCTTATATTTGGGTTATGTTCAAACTAGTCCCTTAAATATATTTCTAAGTAGTTTTTGTCCTTTAAATTTATCAAAAGTACTTCTTTAAATATTTGGCAAACTTTCGTTGTTAGATTTAATGAAAACTATGAAATAAAATGATTTAATATGAACTCTGTATTTGGTGGTATAGTTTTTATAGTTTCTGATATTATATGGTCAAATTCAGAGGCAGAGCTAGGATTTGAACCTTATGGATTTAGGATTATAATCCTTTTAAGTTATTGGATTTTAAATTAATAATGTGTACATATTTATCGGCTTTCTTAATACAAATATAGGGTATGAATAAAAGCTACTGGATTCGGCTGAACCCGCAATTAATATTGTGGCTCCGTCCCTGGTCAATTTCTGGAGTTTGTTGTAGCTATTTTATTTTTGCTACTTACTCCCGTCCCAATTTATATGGCATCACATGATTTGACATGGAGTTTAAGAAGGAAGATTTTTAAAATTTGTGATATAAAACAAGTCTTAGACATTTGTGTGGCTACAAATTATAACATTAAAGGTAAATTAAAAATTTTAAAGTTAAATTATTTTAAATATAAGATGACATTCTCTTTGGGACAAATTAAAAAGAAAAAAGTGCGACATAAATTGAATTTTTTAAATCTATTTTTGGTGTTTGGTGTAGTTTTTATTATTGTAGTTTTTGGGATTTGACGGGACTTTCCTGAAATTTCTGGTTATAAATATTTGACGGAGATAAAAAGTGCTCATTTTTGATAAACTTAAAAGATCAAAATTGCTCAGGAGTATATTTAAGGAACTATTTTCAACTTACTCCAAAATATAGGGACCATTTTTTACATTTCTCTTGTCTTTATCAACTGAAGTTTCGTGATCCAATAAATGCATACTGTCCCTTAAAAACTTTATGTGATCAATGAATACACGTGGCAGGAAAATGAGGATGAAGTTTCTTCTTTTACTTAACCAGGTTAGTGTCCGAAACCTAAATAATGACTTTTGGGACTCAAATTACGCTTTTACAGTTTAAAAAAAAGTTATTTTTCTACTTAAAACGCAGTATAAAACTACGCTTTACTTTAATGGAATTTTAGCCGTTAAAGTAAAGCGCAATATTATACAATAACGCATTATAATAGTGCGTTTTACACCTCTGTTCCTTACTAGAGGTCGGACAAAACACACCCTTAAGAGAAGTTTTATTTTGTGTCTCATATAACTTACATTAGTTGTATGAGGCTCCTTTTTATCTCACAAATTTGTGGACTCAATCTTACACTTCTGGGTTATTGAAATTTTTATTGCCCAAGGGGGATTAATACAACTCTGAAAAGAAACAAAAACTAAAAAAAGAACAAAAATATTACAGCTTGTGTAGAAAATTCATCCAAATAACTGATACTACACCATTTTTATTGTCCTTCTATTTATTCCCAAAAATTACCCCTTTAATCTGGGTCCATGAAATTACGAGACAAAAAAGTTGTCTTATACAACTAATATCAGTTGTATGAGACACAAAATAAGAATCCCCCGCGCTAAATGTAAGGAGTATATGCTATTGCTTTCTCTCTTTTCTTTGATGTAGGGACTCATGAATTGACCGGTCACTATGATAATGAAAACGGAAAAGGTCCAATAATATCCTTAAACTATTGGATATAGTTCAATTTTGTCCACCATTAATAAACTGTACCATTAATATCCCTCACATTAGTAAACTGGACCAATAATGCCTTCATTTTAACGGCAGTCCATATAAACCTTCTCAAAGGCATTAATTAGCTGACATGACATCCACGTGACATCCACATAGGCGGATCTCTCTTAAGCCCGCTCCAATAACCCATTAACCCATAAAACAAATACCAAGTTGTCAATCAAACATTATTGGATTTTCAACGTACTCCAAAATATAGGGACCATTTTTTACATTTTGTCTTGTCTTTATCAAGTGAAGTTTCATAATCCAATAAATGCATACTGTCCATTAAAGAAATTTCTGTGATCAATGAATACACATGGCTGGAAAATGAGGATGTAGTTTTGTACACGTGTTTTTTATTCTTTATTTGTCCAATTAGGTTGACTAGAGCAATAATTTAACCAATTTTATTTCACACTGAGGTGCATTAAATTTCCTTGTTTTTTCTTATTTGGTTTTAATTAAAGTAAAAGAAGTTAGAAAACAGACAATGACATATTTTGGATTTCTTGGAATTTCCTTTTTTTTTTGTTCTTGGTGGTATCAAAACGTCGGTATGTCGGGATATTTTATCTGTAAAAACAGATATCTCTAGAAAATTTTTTATTAGAAATAATGATAAATGAGATTGTATTCTTAGGAAGCAAAGGAAAGCAAAGTGACAAGCTACTAGAACAAAAATTTGGTATCATTTTCTTGTTTTTTGCAAATATCTTTTACTTTTATAGGGTGGAGGAGTCAGGAGAGGGGAAATAGTTTGATATGTACAAAGAAATAATTATTTGAGTTTAGTTTTTGATATTCGAAAATTTATTCCGATTAATTCAAATTCGCATTGCGTATTACCCTTTAAAGGAGAATCACTTTCTACCGCAAATTTCTTCATTCTCAGAGTTCAAAGAAATGATTTCTTATTTATGACCTGTTTTGTACTTTTATTTTGTACTCATGTAAAGAATTTCTTATTTATTACTCGCATTAACCGCAAATTACTTTTATTTTGTACTCATGTAAAGAATTTTGTGTTACTAAATTTAATATTAAAAATATTTAATGCCATTAAAGGGCAATTTGAACATTAAATAGATGTTATTAGATTTTATCATGTGAATTTTGTTTCGTTATAAAAAATAAAAATAAGAGAGGTGAGTGTAATTCTCAAACCGCAATAGAAGTTTGTATTATAAGGAAAATCTCAGAGGAAAGTTTCAACATTATCCCAAATTGTAATTATATCTAAATATTAAAACATGGGATGAATTAATATTAAGCTTTTAATTAATGAAAAAAATATTTTCTTTAATGTTTAAAATAAATAATCAAATTATCTAAGTAGAAAAAAATGCAATTCAATTTTTTCTCAAAATTATCATATAAGTAAAAATATTTTCCAAATAAAAAAAACTACTAGGAATGTATTACGTTATTACTTTTCTTTGATAGAGAGAAAAGTAGGCTCTTAGAAAAAAGATACATGTGACTAAAGTAATGATTAATATTAAAATATATTTTACATCAAACAACTAAATATATTAAAAAAAATACAGGGAGTTCAATTTGTGGAAATGTTTACAAAAATAAAAAAGAAAAATAATTAATGACAAATGATATGGAATATAATTTGTCTTCTAAGGGGGCCCCTACTAACATGCATATTTAATTTTTATTATCATAGTAACCTGATCGGTCAATTCCTGAGTCCCTACATCAAAGAAAAAAAAGAAAGCAATAGCATATACTCCCTACATCGAAGGGTGTTTTTTTGTCAGACCTCTAGCAAGGTGTAAAACGCACTATTATAATAACGTTATACTGCGTTTTAGATAGAAAAGTAATTTTTTTTAAAAAACTTTAGAAACATATTTTGAGTCCCAAAAGTTATTATTTAGGTGTCGGACTCAACCAATAAGGTTGACTAGAGCAATAATTTAACCAATTTTATTTCACACTGAGGTGCATTAAATTTCCTTGTCTTTTCTTATTTGGTTTTAATTAAAGTAAAAAAATTTAGAAAAACAGACAATGACATATTTTGGATTTCTAGATATTTCCTTTTCTTGTTCATACCGGTATGTCTGGATATTTTTTATGTGAAAATAGATGGCTCCAGAATTTTTTTAATTAAAAATAATGATAAAGGAAAGCAAAGTGACAAGGTACTAGAACAAAATTCTTGTATCATTTTCTTGCTTTTTACAAATATCTTAGTTTAATCATCTAGAATTCGGAATCTCTATCTCAAATAATTTGAACTCTGTAGGATTCATTAACACCTTGTTTGGATGGTTGTTACTAATTGTATTGTATCGTATTGTTACTTTGATTGTTACTTAAATTTTATCGTATCGTATCGTTAAATTCGTCGTTACGTAATGATGAAATGTGCCACTTTATATAACGACCGATTTGGTGTGGTCGCATCGTTACCTTGTCATTTTCTCTCAATATCACCCTTTATTATTATTAAATAATTTTATTTTATCATTTACCCTACCTTTTTATATACTGTATCATAATTTTTCTATATAATATTGCAAGCTTATTCATCATATTACTGGTGCGTGATAATATGAAACGATGGCAAAACGACACAATTCATCCAAACATTGTATTCATCAAACGATACAGTACAATACAATACAATATAATACGATATGATACATTATGAAACGATATAAAACAACCATCCAAACAAGCTGTAAAGGAGGAATCACTTTCTACTACAAATTTCTCCATTCTCAGAGTTCAAATCCGACACTAAAAAATGATCTCTTATTTTTTTTCAAAATCTGTCATTCATTTGTTTAATGTAAATATCATATAGAAATAATATTAGTATATTTTAATCCAAAATAAAGAAAAATAATTTGAGTATATTTAAGGGACAACCCCTCAAGTAGTTAAAATATTTTTTTAACTATAGTACCCTTCCCAGATAACTTATCCTAATTAAACTTAAATAATCAAATTAAGAACGAATATAAACTTCGGTTCAAAAATATCTTTTGTAACATATTTTATGATAGAAGTGGTCTATTCTCAATATTGTTCCACACGTAATATTTCTTTTTGTTATAACAAGGAAATTTGCGGCCACTATCCTTCGGGTACACACATAACAAAACTCCGCTCTTATCTAATAGTTCACAAACTACACAAAAGAGTAAATCGCACTAGCAAGATCGTACGACAAGCTCGACCGAAAAAGTATGCAAGTGGATTTAAACCCTAAACCTCCTATTTGGGAAGTTTTCCCAACGTAATATATATTGCATGAATCCTATTTCATTTTTCTTTTTGTTGCATCCTATAAGTTGGTAAGTTGGACTATTATATGATCCTTTTATTTTGGTCTTTCTTTTTCTTACTTTTTTCGGTTTTTCATTCGACGTCCGATATCCATATTGGGATCCGATTAAATCCGGATTCGCGCCGGGAAGTCCCACATTTGAAGGGTAAAGCGCTCCCTAACAAAGGCGACTCCATACCTACGGACTCGAACCCGAGACCTCTGGTTAGCTATTAAGTTCTTCACAAAACATAAAGGGCATAAAGGTCATTGCAAATTTTGTTTCTCCAGATATTGATAAAGGGTGTTGCTATAATTTCATAAGACTAGAGGAACTGTACATCCAATATAGATAACTTAGAGGGATGTCCCTGTAAATTACTCAAAATTTCAATGTTTTTGTCAATTAATTAAAAGTATTTGTAGTAGGAAGATGACATCAAACACAATGACTAACCAATGTTTCCTCACGACATTTGTAATAAGCTTTCTCCATCACCTAATTTTTATTAAACTTTAGTTCCTTAGCAAATAAGCAACTGTTTGTTCATCGTAGTTATTTGCCCAATTAGCCAAATAGTTGCACGGAATTATACGGCAGATATGAACTCATAATTTTAAAAAATTTAATGAGTACAATATTAGAAACTTTAAAAGTTGAACCAGTAAACAGATTCTAAACTAGCGTGCTAAAATAGTGTCAAACTCAGTTGACTAATAAAAATTCCATCCTCTTGCAAAAATTTTGTGTTTCGAAAATATACTTCTATCATAATATACTCGTAAAAAACATAATCTATCTTCTATCTATATAGAATAACAAAAGCAAAACTATCTTAGGCTGCCAAGTGGAATAGCCACAATTCTAACACATGTCAAAAATTAGGACAACTCTCCGAGATAGTTGGAGTTTCAAATTCAAACTACAAATCAGGAAAATAAAGTTAAATTTATCAAATTTCAAAAACTTCCAATCCTCCCACGATTGTGTTTTTGCAGTTGATCTCATTATTATTATTATTATTATTATTATTATTATTATTAGATATTAGATTATTAGACTTGCCTATTAAAAACAGAATTCCTTCCCCTTTTTTTTGTTGGCTGTTATAAAAAAAATCCTCCCACTTTCTTAGTTGGCCGTTTTTTACTCAACCACTACCCTCTCATATTTGTAATTATATTTTTATAAAAAAAAAAGTTAACAAAAAAAGGAGGAAAACAATTTTTTTTTAAAAATTCGACCATGTATGAAGTTGGTCGTTTTTCTTTAACAACTGCCCACTCAAATTTGCAATTATTTTTTTTATACATAAAAGTGAAAAAAAGGAGGAAAACAGTCAGATTTTATCCCACGACTGATCGTGCTCCCAAACGTGGGCTTCCAACCAAAAATCTCTATTTTATCTACACCTCCATAACTAATTGATTTATGCGCTTTATATTTTCAAAGGCTTTTCAACTTCATATTTTATCTACTCAATATACCAGTCTGATTACAATTGCTTTGCAAATATGGTTACACAACTTCATGATATCAAACAAATTCCAAGCAACTCGATGCAATGGAATCTCAAAGTTAGAGTCGTTCGAATGTGGGTAATGTCAGATCACTTTAAGCCGGAAATACCGTATTTAATTGAATTGGCTTTACAGGATTCGAAGGTAACATATTCAACTTTCTCATATTTTTAAACTTCCGTTTCTCTAAATATTTCTTTTGAGTGAAGAACAGTGCATGTATGAATATTATGCTGCTCTTTTTTCACATTAGAACAATGGTGGACACGAAGAATTTTCGTAATTAAACCATCAGTAACTTCAAAGACTGCTTTACTAAAGCAAGAAGTGTATTATGTATTGGGTCAATTACATACTAAAACGTTACCGATGCACTATCCAGGTCTGTTAAAGATGTCGATAAATATCCAATTATTAAACATTAAGCAGCCAAATTGTTGGTTCTCATAACATATGCAACTTCTTAAAGATTTTTCAAAGTAAGAATCACTAACTGTCTATTTTTGTGTTTTTTCTTCTGTATAATTATGCATCTTCACATAATTGAATTTCATCTCTTCAATCTCATTATTTGATTCTATTCATATAATTTTCTCCAGTACTATACAGTCTTTTGTCATACAAGACGAGATATTCTCATATAGTATTGACAAGGATCTCATGTATTGTGAAATCTTCAGAGAATCGATTAATAATAAGCGAAAGCTTCGGTTTTTCCATTTGTTAAGCATAAATATTCTCAAGTCTAAAATCGTTACTATTTTGGTTATAATCAAAATTTCTTTTTTCTTTTTCCATTTACTGTTCAGTTATGTCAATTGCAACAGATTATAAGTTGAATTTTTTAACATTCTATTCGAAATGAGTAAGTAAATGCAATTCGTTTTGGTTTTCTTATATTCTGCATTTTTTTAGTTTTGTAATGTCGATTTGAAAGAGTGGTATTCTTATTTTCTGAGATAGTATGAAGAAATTTGATGTCTGGTCATAGAGTATTGACAAAGATCGAATGTTTTACTTGTTTAACAATGATATGTGTTTGTATCGTCAACGATTTATTTTGTTTTGCAGACGAATTAGATGCAAATGACAGTAAGGGAAAAAATTTCAATCATCATTGAAGGTATGTTGATGGCCTTAATCTATACAACTCCTTGCTTTCCTTCTATGATTGTAATGCAATAGCAACTTGGGTTGCATAAGTTGGACATATTTAAGTATGCTATACAGCATGTCAGCATCAGATTCTATACTTAAAGTTTCGACCAAAGAAAATACACCCTCAATGGACAATTCTGAACTAATATCATAGAAGGCTATACCATTTTTCATGACTTCAAAAATCATGTCGCAATAGTATCTGAAAGGAAACACCCTCATGACACGGCAAACATACTCCACAAGGTGATATGGAAAGAGCTACAACAGAACATAATGATATTAAGTTATTGTGCATTAGTCCCAATTCATAAAGTGCATATCCAAGATATAACTTTATTGGTCTTGAAGGTAATAAAAAATCAGCATTTGACCAACTTCTATAATCTAAAGGTTCAACTTGCAATTACTGAAGCCAAAAAGGAGCTCCTGGAGAGGCATCATAGCTTTATTTTTCAAGCTGGGGAGTAGTATGCTGAATTTGTAGCACATGCTATGTTGTTGGAATTTGATATTCAGACTGCTGCTCCAAGTCAACTACTAGACTACTTAAGCCACTGCTTCAAATTTTGCAGTAGTACTGGAGATGATGTTCATCGTAAGCTTTCAAAGGTGATTGGATATCTACCTTGTGTGTGTACTTATGATATCATATCCTCGTTATAATATAGCTAGATGTTTTGTCTCTTCTTTTTCTAAAAGATAATTGAAATGCAAATTTCAATTCGTGCCATCTTTTCCATTCACAAACCTTATTTTGCCAGGTGCTCTGCTCATTTAATTTAAACAGTGACGCTGCTACCTTGCTCTCTTTTTCTTCGAAGGTATGGAGTTTATACCTTGGCGCAAAATTTAGTGATTCTTATGGTTGATGTAGAATTACTTAAACATTAACTTTATGCATCTCTAACGCATGATTGTACATCTTTCTTTGATAATATGTCACTGAGGCCTGTATGTTTGAAATGAAGCTTCTTATGCCCTCCAATATAATGAATTTGCTTTACATATAGATTTAGCATTAACTTACCATTTGTTGCTGCAGTTTTCTTCGTCCTTGTCACACCTCCTTTTTCCGGCACCGCTAGGGTACAAGGAGTTTTTTTCCAATTAAAGGACAATCGAAACGGGATTTGTTTGTTTATTTCAGAGTCGCCACTTAGGAGATTTTAGGGTGTCCCAAGTCACCAATTTAATCCTGAATCGAGGAAAAGAATGACTCCATATTACAGTCTGCGTACTAGAAATCCGGATAAGGAATTCTGTTAACCCGGGAGAAGGTGTTAGGCATTCCCGAGTTCCGTGGTTCTAGCACGGTCGCTCAACTGTCATATTCGGCTTGATTATCTGATTTTATACAAATATGAACTTATGTGCAAATTTTAACTTTCTACCGCTTTCATAATTATCATTATTATTTTTACAAGGAATTGCAACGTTGTGAAAATGTATCTCGAACTGCGTCACAATCAATGTACCCGTGGTCGTCGACACACTTTGACTCCGTTGAGATTTGGATTTGAGTCACATAAATGTGCACCCGAGTTTAAGGAAATTAAATTATTAAAGGCGCGCCTAAAGTGACTAGCGTATCATTTACTTTGGGTAGAGCCGTGGAATTCGCTAAGCGGCCTATCCCGAGTTCTAAGTAATTAACACGTACATTTTTGTGAGGGTCCCGCAATCTGTGCGTTTTATTTGGTGAGGCTCATCTCATTTTATTTAAAAGGATAAACCTATAGTGACTACATTTCTTCTATTAAGTTCATCTCTAAAATAAAATAAAATCTCCCAATTAATTACATGCTGAAAAACGTAACTTATTAGTTATTAGTTTACGGCTAATACGAATGGAAAATTGCGATCGAGTTTGTACAAAGAAAGACTGCTTTCATTCTATATTCTATTATTTAATAATACTAGAACATGAGATTGACACACCATAATATCAAAACAAATTAACTAGTCTTTGATTAATTTAAACTAACATTATTAGATGAAGAAGTTATACATATGCAACCCCATTACTCATTAATCAGTCAACTACATTTTTATACAAAGAAGGGAAAATTCTATTCAAACACAAATCTAAACAGGAGGAATTCAACCGGAACAAAGCCGGATTAATATTTCATTTCACTTCAAGCCGAGAGTGTACAAATGTGTACCTGGAAATGGCAGTACAAGAAGAAAAGAAGGAGGAGTCAGCAACAGTAATAACACAGCAACAACAGGTTCAGTAACACCGCAAAACCAGTAACGACCCGTAGAATAACCCAGTAACAGATTGAAAAATCAGCAATACCAAAGTGCAATCGCAGTCAAAGCAGAAGAGAGACGGATACAAGATGTCGTAGTTTACTGATTTCGAATAACACTCGAGGAAAGACAAACGAAAATTATTCAAGTGAAAGTTCAAATTGTCTTTCTCTTTTACTCTCAAATTCTGATTTCTCAAAATTCTTTCAAGTTCAAGTCTCTCTCCTTAAGTCTTAATTCTTCTTTAAGTGTGAAGTCTTCTTTAAGTTCAAGTCCTAAAACTCTCTTTCTTTTTTAAACTCCCCGTTTTTTTTAGTTCCGCTCTCAAGTGTAAAAAGTCTGTCTTCATAATGTGTCAAATGACCCTATATATAACAAGACTCTTGTCTTGAATTCCCCCCCCCCTCCGAAATATTCCCCTCAAAGCATGCTTTATTTCCCATTTTCTTAAATAAATGAATTATTCCCCACTATTTTGTGTCTTGTCCCCCATTATATTAAATAATTGTATCAACCCCACCCCATTACATCTTGTCCCCCATGCCTAACATAAACAATTACAATATTCCCATTCACTACATTATGTCTTGTCCCCTATTATATTAAACAATTATATCACCCACACCCTATTACATTTTGTCCCCATGCTTAACATAAAGAATTATTCAAAATGTTCAATTCCCAAACTACCCCTCCGACCTTATTGCAATTACCATTTTACCCCTGAACGTACTGCAATTTACCAAACTACCCCATCAGCTATAGCCGATTCACCTAATCAATTTCAACCAAATATAGTCAATATGACCAATTTCTAAACAAATTCAACAACAAAAATCATATGAACACAGATGAACAACATCAAATTAATGGAAATAAATTAACCATATTGGGAACCAATCCTGGTTAACTTAGACCAAAAAAATGGATGAGCAAGGAAACAACAATATTAACAACACAATACATGATTCAAACTAAATCAACAAATCAAAAACAAAAATAAACTCAAATTAAATTACTGGATGGACTTCAAACAAAGAATAAACATGCATTAGATCCATATTAAATAACAAACATGACAGATTCAAATGATTTAAACTAAATCTAACAATATTAAAATTAAACTAACAATTTCTTTTACAAAAATACAAAATAAAAGCACATGAAATAAACTGAAAAACTAATTAATCAAAGTTCCATTTGAATCTGAAAATTAAATCAACAAAACATATGAACAAACTAGAAAATTATTTCAACGATGAACAAACAAAACAAGAATTGAACATTTATCGATTTTGGATCCGAAAAATATCAAACAAAAATATGGACAAAATGATGGACAAAATGAACTTAAAAAATCCACTAACCGGATCGAAACGACGAACAATGACTGACCAACAACGAACTCGTATGGACTGTTTTGACAAACCCCGACTAAAGTGAAGTAGCGACGAGCTACTGTGATGGAGAAGTCGAAGAAGAAAGCAACGATGTTCGACGAGATGGGCATGGTTGGACATAGCGGAAGCAGCAGAAGGATCTTGGTTTTGGGAGTAGCTGCTCGTCATGGCTGGATCGTAGCAGAAGCTGCAAGAAACAGTAACAGGAGCAGCTTGGCCATGAAGACGATGAAGTGAAGCAGCAGCGCCATTTGCTGTTGCTGCGTCGCCTGGAGGTCGTCGAAGATGAAGGCAGAAGCAACGGGAAGTAATGGCAGCAAAAGGGTGAAGCAGCTATGGTCATCGACTGTTGCTACGTTCAGCAGCTATGGTCGTCGAGGAGGAAGATGGCGATGAAGAAAGCTGAAACAGTAGTAGCAGCTATGAAAAAAAAATGGAGCAGCAGCGCGAGCTGAAGAAGCAGACGACGCAGCAGTGAAGCAGCTCGTCGAGGGTCGTTTGGTTATTTGGACGAAGAACGAAGGAGGAGGAGCAGCCATGAACGTTGGTGAAGCAGTAGCAGCTTAGCCATGGCAGCCATGGTGACGGGTTGACGACGAAGACGCAGTAACGTCAACAGAAACGAGCTCAATGGAGGAGAAAATGGCGGTGGCTAGAGCTTGTTCATGGTTGACGAGCAGAAGCAGTCGCGGGGTTGAGGGCAGCCATGAATGTGTGTTTTGGAGTTTGGAGAAGATGGAGAGAATGAGAGAGGGGGCGGATGGGTTTTCTTAGGTTTTTAGGGTTTTGTTTTCTTTTTGTTTTGTTTTGTTTTTTGGAAAAAAAAATGAAAAATATGGGGTGTTGGGCATTTGGGTTATGAGGCGGACCGGGTCGACGCGTGTGGAGATGGACCGGGTCATGGGGAAGGTTGAGCAATTATTTGGGCCTGTGGTTTGAAATTGAAGAAGAGACCCAATTCCGATTTTCTTTATACTTTTGCTCTCTTTTCTTCTTTTATTTTTCTAAAACTAAATTCTAAAAATACTTAAATTATTATTAAGAACTAAATTAAGTTATAAAAATGTAAATTAACTCCCAATAACAATTAACGCACAATTAAGTAATAATTAAGCATAAAATTGTACAATTGGACATTAAATGCTAAAAATGCAAAAGATGCCTATTTTTGTAATTTTTAATTTTTGTAAAACAAACTTAATTATTAACAATTGTAGAATTAAATCCTACATGCAAAATGCGACATATTTTTGTATTTTTTATTAATTTAACAAATAAACATGCACAGACAAATACAAATAATTATCCAAAAATGTCACAAAAATTCTCAAAATTGCACACCAAGGAAAATCATTTTATTTTGAATTTTTTTGGGAGTAATTCTTTCATAGGGCAAAAATCACGTGCTTACAGTCCTCCTCTCTTTAGAATATCAAAACAGTATCTTTAATTTTCTTTTGCCAGATTTGTTTATTACTTCCAGTAATAATAATCTGCATATCTGCATGTGGAAGGGACAATATGTACATAGGAACCGATCTTTCTGATATTCATGATATTACTTTTAACTACGCAAACCATTCAGTTAGAGTTAGCTCTTTTGTTCTGTCTGGACCAGAGTTTTGAGCCAAGAATTGTATTCACAGAGAAACTATTCTGCAGATTATAAACACAACCAGAAGTGTATGCACTAAACTTTGTAATAGAAACTATACATTAACAATATAACTTCCTATATTTTTGTATATGACTTTTTAGATTTAATAAAATTGAACTATTACCATGAAACATACATGAGGAACATGATTTCAGCAATTTTGTGGGATGAACTTGTGGATCAAATTCAACCATACTTTAATGGATCTATGATGAGTAAGGATTTAGTGAATAAAGCTGTGGAAAGACTGAAAAGTTGTGGGGTACAATTGCTATGCATGTGAAAGATTGATCTTTTTGCTGGAATGATGAAAATAGTACTGAAAAAGCATTGAAAAATATAAACTTTGAGATTAAAAAATGAGAGTTTGCAGCTGTATCGTTGACTGTTGGTGTATTGTTTGATCTCCACTAAATCAGAGGTTTTACTGGTCAACAAAGTCAGACTAATGTGCTTCATTCCTTTGGCTCTAAACCTTAGTACTCTTTCATTCTAATGAACTTAAGGCGTGTAATGGAAACACCATTATATTGCATTAGCTGATTAGTTAATTTACACTTGCATAGCATATTTTATAATTTTTTGCTTAGTTGTCTATTGTTATGGATTAATAGTTCTAAATGCAAGCAAACTCAATTATTTTGTCGGTCTTGAGCTGAAATTAGTTCATGTTGTCCTTAGCTGAAGCTCTTGGTTCTATTGCATTCAATAACCATCTTTAAAAAATTAATATTTTTATAATGATACTTACTCTCAAATGTAGTCCCTGATAATTGGTTTGATATGGTGAAGCATGTATCCAATTACAATAACAAGATACTAAAGTGAGCATGGATCTTTTATTTAAAGTATTCTTATTGAATATTCTGTCAATTGTTCTTCGCTATAATTTCTCACGCTTTTTTTTTATAATATAATTAAAGAACTATGGAGGTAAAGTTACTTTGGCTTTCCTGGTGATTGGTGTTGCAGGAACTACTATAATGTTGTTTATATATTACATCCATATTATTTCCAACAGTTTATGAACAATTAATGTTTTCTTATTAGCTCTTACATTCCATGAACTTGCATAGTGTATAGGCGGACCACTAAAGTATCAAGGTGTCTAAAATTAAATTCTAAAATGAGATTCATATCAAGGCGGACCACTAATTTTTTTGACAATCCATCTGCTATCATTACGGCAATGCGTTATGTAACAAATGCAGCCATACTTTCCATTTTGATAGGAAAGATACAATAAGTTTATAAAATTTATTCTTATGTTTTATTTGTGATTATATTTTTCGTTTTAATTTGGTCATGTACAGGGAGGTTTGATTATATGTTCCAAAAAATAATAGCATTTCCATATTCGTTTGTATCTACCGTCTTTCACATATATTTTCTTATAAAAAATTCTTATATTTATTATTCTCTGCGCAACGCGCGGGTACGGATACTAGTTATATGTTAAACCTGAGAAGGGGTTTCAAGATCAAGTTGTAAATTGCACAAAAATGTAGCTAAATCCTTGATTATGTCATGGTACAGGTTTCAGAAGTAGATCTGGAAATGAGGCTGCTGACCAAGACATACACAAATACATTAAACAGACAGAAATCGATCTGTTTATGGCAATTCTACAGAGAATTCAAAACCATAATTTCCAACAAGATAAGAGTACATCGATCTCCAGTCTCGAGACAACTTGTGTGCTAGAGCACAATTTTCTGACATCGAAAAGCAATGGTAGTCAATCAGCCAACGCATAAGTCTCAGCAACACCAGTCTACTTCACTGCGATGCTGAGTTAACGAGCTCTTGTTTTAACAAATTTGGTTCTTGAAGCTTTCTTCTCCAGTTTCTCTCTCTTTTTTCTGGTCTTCTCATCCTCTTCAGCATCCTGAATAATCATGAGAAATATTAGGCCACTCAGTTAAAGACATTGTTAATCTATGAAGATTTCATTCCCTATTGTTAACACGAACCTCTGAACCTTGAGGTAAAAATCCTTTGATAAATCCAGAGAGCTGGTACGCTGCAAATGCAGGTATCTGGAAAGGGAAATGGTAATTTAGTACAAATCAACCAAATAATAACCTAAAAATCTCACTAGTTATCTGTCCCTGTCACCATTTCTTATATATATCCTTTCAATCATGCATATGAACTAATACTGCTGCTTGGACCAGAAGTTAGCTGTCCCTGTCCCATTACTAGACATGAATGAAGCACTACTATTACAGGATACCTTCTTTGCAACAAGAGAAATTACAGTATCACCCCTCGAAAAGATAATAGGGAAAGAATGATCATTAACAGAAGTACACAAAAAAGAGAAGTGCAATTTGGCTAGACCACTTTCACATTCTGAGGAACTTGTTAGCCCTTGTTAACCTTTTCTTTTTCCCTTTGGGATGCTAGTGCATCCCAGCCAACTTCTGTGCACCTCAACTAATCCACACACATCCACATGGCAGCCTGCTATAGCCCACAAGCAGCTGGGCAATCTGCCCAACCGGGGGGGGTTGCAGATCGGTTCACGCTGATGATGCTGGGATTGGGATCCGAACCTGGGATCTCCAGGTTACCCCAATGCTTTAACCACTAAGGCATCCCCTTGGAATAACTTATTAGCAATTTCTAGAAAAGGTACAAAATCAAATGGCTAAAACAAGCTAGCATGACCACCTTTGTTATACCATTTAGTATTCTGCAGATTGACAAGACAACCACAATGACATCAACAACAACTAACCTCAGTCCCAAACAACTAATTGACATCATTGCACCTTTTTCTGTCCGGATGTATGTATTAAAACCAGCATACATTTGACCAGCACTAATTTGTTGTAAATGATAAAAGTCTAACAGTCCATGGACAAAAGGCCGAAAGAAGAAGAGTACTTGGGTCCTTGGTACAGGAAGTCTATTAATTAAGCCAATACCTCACTTTAATAGAGGGCTCTGAATTTTAATTGGAGTGGGAAAAACTTGATTGAAAACTGTGCAACTTCCAAATCTCCAAAAGTAAGGTCAAGTATGTCAAAAAACAGTTCCTTCTCTAATATGAGACACAGAATTGATAAATTAAGAGAACTAGCCCCCTTCATACCTGAGAATTTGCTAGATTGAGTTACTAATTTCCTTGAAAGCAAAAAACACCCTAAACGAAAACATCATTGGTTTCGCCTCAAGGCTTAAAGACAAAATCTTCGCAAAAACGTCAGAAGACCACTAGAAAAGGGCCAATTTTGGTTATTTACCACATTGTGAAAGACGAGAATACCGCTGGACGACAAGATGTTATAACTTTTGGACAAAAACTCTTTGTATCTCTGGTCTCCTTCCTCTTTCCCTCTCTCCTCAAACGCACAAGAATTCTCTCTCTCTCTCTTTCTCTCTTCTTACAATTTTATTTTTTCTTTTCCTTTTGGGATCATGACAGAGAATGCTTTGTCAAGCACCATCACAAGACATAAAATTGGGTGGAGGCGGGCTCTAAAATTGGGTGGAAGTGGGCTCTATTCATGTAGAAGAATTTCTGAAATTTTGACTTAAAAACAAAGAAAGCAAAAGCAAGCACCATCACAACATAAAATTGGGTGGTGGGCGCCATTTCTGCATTAGAATTTCTCGAGTTCATTGACTGAAAAGAAAGAAAGCACGAAACAATTGCCCTGAGATTTCAGCAACACCAAAACATAACATGTATATTGTGATAACTTTTCAACTTTATTAACGAATATAAAATAAATTGCAAGCTCATGCAAAGCTCCTCTGGTACACAGTAAAACCTACTCTAAATTTATCTGAAACTTATACTAATTAGTAATTCCTAACCAAATAAATGGAAGAATGATGGGAAAGTTAACTTATTTCTTCTTTCGTAAGATGCTTTTCTACACATCCTTGCTTTATTCACAAAAGATCCAAAAGTAGACTGTTTTTCCAGCGTTTTCACTAAAACCTTATTGTGATGGCTAGATAAACTATAGATCATACCAATGATAAGACAACAGAAATAACATCTTACCAAATTTTTACGTTAATTGAGTTTAGCAGCAATGGATATGGATGTTTCCTACTAATTACAAGCTCTAATCCATGCTCAAAATGCATAACGATGACTGTGACATGTAAGTAATGCATGGATAAAGGTATAAGAATAAACTTACCACTAGATATGTGTACCAGAACTTGTCGGAGATGATAGAAGCCAACTGCACGAAACATGTAATGTAGATTACATCATGTAAATATCTGCAAGCAAGATTCATTACAAGATAAGATTTTTTATATATTTCCAAACAAAATGGAGCAGAAAATAATCAAGTTACCACAAAGCTCGTGCTTTGAGTAGGAATATAATATTAGCAAAACTGAGCATATTACAAGCAAAATCTACAGCTTGGAATCGAGTTCAAACTTCAGATAGTGATTATTGCATTAGTAGTTAGAATTTAATTTCTCCCACTCCTCCACCTGTAACAACCCAGCGCATTAGTGATAATGTCTTGTCCGCTTTGGGCCGAGACCAGCACAGCTTTAAAACGCGTCGCTAGGGTCTACGACTTCTCTACTTATATACCCAGCATTTCTTTACTGTTTTGTCGATGTGGGATTCGCCTAGGGTGTCACATATACCCCTTAGGGACTCAGCGTCCTCGTTGAGGTTTGCCCCACCACTGTTCAAGGTTGCAAGCAAAGTGGCTCTGATACCATATGTAACAGCTCAGCCATTAGTGATATCGCCTGCTTTGGGTCTAGACTCGCACGACTTTAAAACGTGTCGCTAGGGTCTAAGGCTTGTCTACTAAAATACAGAGCATCTCTTCCATGTTTTGTCGATGTGAGATTCGCCTAGGGTGTGACACCAGTCTCCAAAAAAATACAAGGAAATTGATGTGTAAAGGGCATCGTAGCTCACATTTTTTAATAATTAAGGACAATATTTTATCAAACACAAGTTAAAACAGCTCAAAAAAGTATAAAAAACTCAAAACTCCAAAAAATAAAATAAAGAAAATGAATTGGGAATGAAGCTACACATTACCCACAAATACCACCAGTACTCATATCATATCCACCATCAAAGAGCTCTCCATCATCACCATAACTTGGTTTTGACATTGAATCTAATTGTTTGTATGGTAAAGCATAAGCCAACGAAGTCAACAATAATCCTACGACATGCTTCCATGTGAAACTTGAATGAAAAATTCCAGCTCTCACCAATAAATAAATCACCTATACACAACAACAGAAAAATGAATAAATAAAATAAAATTAATTAAAAAAATTCATTTTAATTGAAAAAAATGAGAAATTTACGTTGCAGGCAAGGATGATTTGAAAGAGTTTCTTCATATGACGAGCGTTTTCTTCCTTTCGCTTCTTTGCTCCTTGATTCGCCATCTTAGGATTCTTCTAAAACGATGTCGTATTCTGATCTAGGAGCCAAATTAAAGCCCTAAATTTGGAATTGAATTGTATGAAATTGAATTAACAGAGATGGCAGGGTGAAGAAGGAGGAGAAAGAAGCTGACCCGATTTTAATTTTTAATTAAGTTCTGTTTGGATAAGCGGAGATTACTATTCAGAGGAATTCTCGAGCCCCACTTCATTTCAGAGCCCAATTTCCAGGTGAAAATAGCACGGGCTAGTCAGTTTTCGGATTGATAATTTAAAAATAGCTAGCATTTACAAAGTCATAAAAAATAGTCACTATTTTGCTACAATATGAAAAATTCTAGTATAATATACTAGAGATTGATATACCTATGTATGAACTTCTAGCATATTATGCTAGAAATCCAGCACACGGAAAGTTCCAGCATAATATACTGGAGATTGGAGCACCTGTGTATAAACTTTCAGCATATTATGTTAGACCAACATATTATACTGGAACTCCAATATTTATGCTGGAACTCTAATATATTATTCTGGAACTCTAGTATATTATGCTGGAAGTTCATGTGTAAAAAATTCGAACTCCAATATATGTTGCTGGAATATTTTCTGGATTTTGAATAATGTTTTCATTCAGATTTATCTTTACATGAAAAGTGGCTAAATTTTGATTACTTTTGAAACTGTGGCTATTTTTTCAATTACCAATTATAAATCTGGCTATTTTTGAATTTCACTCAATCTTGAGAGTCAAAATCCAAATTGTTCTAGAATCCAGTTATTAGTCATAAGATGAAGGGGGTGATTTACAACTGCTAATTGAAAATTATTTATAGTTTTAAAAATAAGTCAAATTTAGCTATTTTTTCATGTGAAAATAAAATATGAACAAAATTACTCTAAAAATCAAAAAATTAAGGCATAATATTCTGGAATTCAAATTTTTTACATACGAGATTCCAGCATAATGTGTTAGAATTCATAATCTGCTAGATTTCTAATATAATATGTCATACACAAAAGTTTCATAATCTAGCATATTATGCTTTAATTTTTTGTGTTTCAGCTAGGGTACTTTTGTTCAGATTTCATCTCAACATTATATAATGACTACTTTTTATTAACTTTGCAAACACCGACTATTTTTCAATAATCACGCAGAAAAATGGCTATGCCATGCCATTAACCAAGATGAACGGTTGGAATTTGGCCTTTAATGTCCCCCGAGGAAATGCCCGATTGTTATGACCTTGTGGAACACAATTTAAACCAAAAATTACACGACATGTCTCAAACGTGACTGATCTTGGCGGAATATTCTCATTTTTATGGTTAGCGAAAGTCCTGACATTTTTACTTGAACGCCATAGTTCTTCAATATTTAAAGCTTGAAATTCTTATTTAATGGTGGAAAGAAGGTTAATGATCCATTATTGTTAAAATCATTAGAGTGTTGATATTTTCTAAATTTTTTAGTTCAAACACCTTTACTGTAAGAACCTCAAAACTCCATTATTGGACCTTAGAAAGCAGTAAAGAAGACAAAGTGAATCTTTTTTATTTGGCGTTATTTAGGTAAATTGGTGACTAGGGATTGTTTGTATTGGTATTTGAAAGGTTTTTTTTTCAAATTTGAGATCATTTGGAGCGGATTTGGTGGTGGTTTGATTGAAATTAAAGTTGCAGATACGAAGAACAACAACAACCTAGTGAGTTCCCACAAGTGGGGTCTGGAAAATACTTTATTAAAATAACACAAAAAAACTGTGCATATCCGATAGATTTCGATGAACAACTTAACTTAACAGATAGGTAGAGCAAATATAGCATAAGCTCTACCAATCCAGCAAAGAAATATCTATACAACGAAATTATGTCAGCATGGTAGACTTTGATGAATAACTTAACGGATAGGTAAAGTAAATATAGCGCAAACTCTACCAATTCGGCTGAAAAACTCTGAAGAGCAATAAATATGTGTAGGTGGGGGCTATTTTTTAAATGCCATCAATTTTGAGGACATTCGGCTAAGATCAGCCCCTCACGGAGCCATTCATGTCAATCACACAAATTATTTGTGGCTTCTTCTCACAGGTGTAGTAGAACGAGCTAGAATAAGGAGTATGCTACCAATTGAGTTTTTCAAATGAAAATGGTTGCTCGGATTTCTTGTTAAAATAACACGGGCTAGCCAGTTTTCGGACTGGTTATTCAAAAATAGCCAGCATTTGCCAAGTCATTGAAAAATAGCTCACTATTTTGCTGCAACAAAGGATGGTCCAGCATAATATACTGGAGTTCGGTGCACCTATGTATGAACTTCCAGCATATTATGCTAAACCGGTATACTTTGATGGCTCTGGTATAATATACTGGAGATTGGAGCATCAATGCTCCAATTTCCAGTATATTATGCTGGACCGATGTATTATACTGGAACTCCAATATATTATGCTGGAGTATTTTTCCGGATTTTGAATAGTATTTTCATTCAGATTTATCTTTACATGAAAAGTGGCTAAATTTCGATTACTTTTGAAACTGTGGCTATTTTTAAATGACCACTTGTAAATCTGGCTATTTTTTAATTTCTCCCGGATTTCTTGTCTTGGTATTCTGGATCTCGTGTTCATGATATCTATATTTAATTACATTCCAAAAATACAGTCAAATTATGGCCGTTCAATGTGCTTTTGTCATGTCATAATAGTCCTTGATGTCTTTTAGGGCTCGGTTGGTATGAGAAATAAGGGATAATAAATCCCGGGATTAAATTTGAGATGAGTTTTGTGACGTCCCAACCAATCATCTCATGAGTTACCGCTCTGTTTTCCTTATTTTTATTTTTTTTATGTTTTGTTTATCCGTGTTATGTGATATCGGGTTGGTCGGATCGAATCTGGAATGATTTTGGTAAGGTCTGGGACACTTGATCTCTTTTAAGGAAGTTTAAGTTGGAAAAGTCAACCGGACGTTGACTTATGTGTTAGAAGGCTCGAATGTGAGTTCCGACGGTTCGGTTAGCTTCGGGAGGTGATTTGGGACTTAGGAGTGCGATCAGAATGAGTTTTAGAGGTTCAGAGTAGATTTAGGCTTGAATTGGCAAAGTTGATATTTTGGCGATTTTTGGTTGGTAGGCAAGATTTTGACATAGGGTTCGGAATGGAATTCCGAGAGTTACAGTAAATCCGTTGGGTCATTTAGGATGTGTGTGCAAATTTTCAGGTCATTCGGACGTGGTTTGGTTAGGTTTTTTTTATCAAAAGCGGAATTTAGAAGATTTTAGAAAGTTTGGCTTGAATCCGATGTGTTTTAGGTGATTTAATGTTGTTTGAGGTGTTTTGGTGATTAGAACAAGTTTGAATAAGGTATTGGGATATGTTTGTGCTTTTGGTTGAGGTCCCGGGGGCCTCAGGGTGATTTCGGATGGTTAACGGAGAAGTTGGATTTTTGTTGCAGCTGCTGAATTTGTTGCTTCTGATATTTTCGCACCTGCGGATTGGGAACCGCAGGTGCGGGAGAAAAGCCGCAGAAGCGGATTTTTGAGGATTTGCCAAGAACCACAGATGTGGTGTGGGACCGCACCTGCAGAGTCGCACGTGCGGAAGTCTGAGCGCAGAAGCGGCAATGGCTTTTAAGTGAAGGCCGGCAGAAGTGGTGGTTTGGGCGGATATGCGGTACCACAGAAGCGGTTAAAGGATCGCAGATGCGAAAATCTCAGGCCAGAAGGTATATATTATCTTCTTCACGAAATTTTGCTAAGTTCATCATTTTTGAAGACGGGAAAGAGGCTAAGGCATAGGATCAAGGGGAATCAAAGGATATCAGTTGGGTAAGTTCCCTAAGCTTATTTATTTGGATTTAATGTCATTTTTCTATTGTTTAATCATGGTTTTAGTGGAGATTAAGGAAGAAAAATTGGGGAATAGGCCTTGAGTTTAAGAGGCCTTTAAATGAGGATTTGAGGGGTCATTTGGACTCCGATTCTAGCGTTCCTGATATGTATAGACTCGTGGGAGGATAAGGATTCCGTTGATGTAAAATTTTTTGAATTCTGAGATGTGGGCCCGGGGGTCGGGTTTTGGTAATTTTGGGATTTATGCCATGTATTGATTGTTTTCGCTTGGGCTTCGTTCCCTTGGCATATTTTCACATCCTCGTTCTAATTTTGGATAGATTCAACATGCGTGGAGGGCGATTCGAGGGGTAAAGGCATCGCGAACTAGAGATTTGATTGGTTCGAGGTGAGTAATGATTGTAAATGATGTTTTGAGGGTTTGAAACCCCGAATTTCACATCATAGTGCTATATTGAGGTGAGACACACGCTTGATGACGAGCGTAGGGTCGTGCACTATTGGGGATTGTGACTTGGTCCATCCCGATTGATATTTTTACTGCGTATTTAACTGAAATCTACTTGTTATCATCATTATTTGGGCTGAATGCCATATTTGGGCCTTGTGCCAACTATTTGAAACCTTCGGGGATTTTTACTGGTATTTCCTCACTGTATTGACTTTATACTTGAATTCAGTCATGTTATAGTTCACTATTTTTCGTACTCAGCCAGGTTTACTCTATTTTAACACTTATATGCTCTTTTAAATGATATTTTGGGCTGAGAAATATGTTTTACTACTGCCCGAGTGGCTTGTGAGGGTTTTTGACTAAGTAAGGCGGAGGACCTATGTTGTGAGAAAACATTTGATACTGATTATGAGGCCGAGGGCCTGAGATATGTACGCCACGAGGTGGCTTGATTGATATGAGGTCGAGGGCCGAGTGACGATGCCATGAGATGCCTTGATATTGCGCTTAGGCCGTAAGGGGCCCCTCTAGGAGTCTGCACACCCCTAGTGAGCGCGGGTACCCATTGTGATATGAGATTGAGCCCGAGGGGCTTGTATTGTTCTGAGATGTTGCCTGAGGGGCTGGTACTGTTCTGAGATGTTGCCCGAGGGGCAGATTTGTGGATACTGTGCCCGAGGGGCGAGCCTTTATGTGTTTACTTTTCATAATTAACTGTCAATTACCTGCTTGAACATTTAAAAAGGCTTTTCATGAAACTGCATTTGAGTTAAATAATTCTACCTATCTTTCACTAGTTTACTATTTTTAAATGGTTTTATTGCTTCATTGTAGAATGCTTTGTGCCTTACGTGATTTCTTTCTTTCAGTCTTTATTTACATTTGTTACTCACTGAGTTGGAGTACTCACTTTACTTCCTGCACCCCTGTATGCAGATTCAAGCATTGTGGATCCTGCCAGTGCGAGTTGAGAGCTCCCAACAGATATCGGAGTCCACGAGGTAGCTATTTGACGTCCGCAGACCCGTGTTTCTCCTTTTTATCACTTCTATCTCTTATCAGACATTGTTAGGGTTGTGTTTGGTTGTACTTCTGCACTTTTATTGGTATTATCTGCTACTTCGTATTATTAATCATATTTTAGGCTATTTTATTGCTATTTAACTGTTTTAATAACGAATTGCGAATAGTTGGCTAGCCTTGTCTTCACGAGAGGCGCCATCACGACCGGATCCGGGTTTAGGGTCGTGACAAGTTAGTATCAGAGCCTAGGTTACATAGGTCTCATGAGTCATGAGCAAGTTTAGTAGAGTCTTGCGGATCAGTACAGAGACGTCTGTATTTATCCTCGAGAGGCTGTAGAACCTTTAGGAAAAACTTCATATTCTTGAAATTCTTGTCGTGCAAACTTGCTGATTCGAGTACTAAACTTCTGTTATTCTATCCTCTCATAGATGGTGAGCACATGCGCCACCGGACAGTAAGGACAACCACCAGTGCCACCAGCTGTGGCCACCAGAGGCCGAGAACGCGGTCATGGTCGTGGTAGAGGCAGAGCAGCGAGGGTAGCACATGTAGATCCATCAGCTGCCCCAGTTCAGGACTAGGTCCCAGCTATCGGCGCTCCAGCAGCACTAGCTCAAGCACCAGCTGTGCCCATTATGATTCCGGGTTTTCAGGAGGCCTTATCTCAGATCTTATCGGTTTGCACTGGCCTAGCTCAAGCAGTTTCAGCCACTACAGCCGCAACTACTTCTTAGGCCGGGGGAGGAAATCAGACTCCCGCCACTCGCACACCCGAGTAGGTCATGCAAGTACATCAGACATTGGGGGCACAACTAGCCCAGCCGGTTGCAACTGCTTAGGACTATGTAGTTCCTGCCATGCCGGAGGATGAGCAGCGTAGGTTGGAGAGGTTTGGTAGACTTCAGCCTCAGTCATTTAGTGGTGCAGAGGGCGAGGATGCCTAGGGTTTCTTGGATAAGTGTTAGAGGATGCTTCGTACAGCAGGTATTCTGGAGACCAGCGGGGTCGCTTTCACCACCTATCAGTTTTCAGGAGCTGCTTTCACTTAGTGGGAGAATTTTGAGAGGCGTAGGCCTGTTGGTGCAGCACCCCTTTCCTGGTAGTAGTTCTCCGTTCTCTTTCTGGAGAAGTATGTGCCGCAGTCTCGTAGAGAGAAGCTGCGTAGGCAGTTTAAGTGATTGCGTTAGGGGATATGATCGTGTCGCAGTATGAGTTGAGGTTCTCTGAGTTGGCTCGTCATGCCATCTGGTTGGTTCCGACAGATAGAGAGAGGATTATGAGGTTTGTTGATGGTCTCACTTATCAGCTCTGTATTCTTATGACCAAGAAGAGGGTGATTGGTTCTACTTTCGAGGAGGTTGTGGATATCGCCCGTGAGATTGAGTCTGTTCGTCGCTAGGAGCGATAAGAGAGGGAGGCCAAAAGGCCTCGAGGATTTGGTAGCTATAGTGGTGCTCCTTCGAGGGGTCAGTTTTAGCACGGCAGGGTCGTCCATTTAGGTCTACTCAGCCAGCTCGCCCAGGTTATCATGGGGTATTTTCGGGTCATGGCCATCACAATTCTCAGCAGGGCCAGTCATCACTTAGTGCCCTTCCAGCTCAGAGTTCGACCCGTGCTCTATCTATTCAGGTCTCTCTTATGCCGAGTACGTCTGCTAGTCATTCTGGTGCGAGGGGTTCCCTTCAGTCCCCTTCTCCAGCACCTGGGAGTCGTTATGAGTGTGGTGAGATGGGTCACATGTGGAGGCAGTGTCCTCGTCGTGTTGCTAGTTCGTCCCAGCAGAGGGGTCAGTCATCGTCTTCAGCGCTAGTTACTTCACCACCACCCGCCCAGCCAGCTAGAGGTGGAGGTCAGTCAGCTAGGGGTCGCCCCAGAGGGGGAGGTCGATCAGGTGGCGGTTAGACCCGTTTCTATGCACTTCCAGGCAGACCCGATGCTATTGCTTCAGATGCTGTCATTACATGTATTATTTCAGTCTGCCACAGAGATGCCTCTGTATTATTTGATCCCGGTTCCACCTTTTCTTATGTGTCATCATACTTTGCTCGTTATTTGGGTACGCCCCATGAATTAATTGCTTCACCTATTCATGTATATATCCCGGTGGGCGATACTGTTGTTATAGACCGTGTGTAACGGTCGTGTGTGGTGACTATTAGGGGTTTGGAGAACCGTGTGGACCTTTTACTATTATGTATGGTGGATTTCGATGTCATTTTGGGCATGGATTGGCTATCTTCGTGTCGTGTTATTCTATATTGTCATACTAAGATAGTCACATTGGCTATACCAGGTGTGCCACGGATCGAGTGGCGGGGTGTGACTGATTATGTTCCTAGTAGAGTGATCTCATTCTTGAAAGCCCAGCGTATGGTTGGGAAGGGTTGTCTTTCATATCTAGCATTTGTGAGGGATGTCGGTGTTGAGACTCCTAGTATTGATTCTATTCCAGTTGTGAGGGATTTTCCCTGTGTGTTTTCTGCAGACCTGTCGGGCATGCCACCGGACAGGGATATTGATTTTGGTATTGACCTGGTGCCGGGAACTCAGCCCATTTCTATTCCGCCGTCTCGTATGGCACCAGCGGAGTTGAAGGAATTAAAGGAGCAGCTTCAGGAACTCCTAGATAAGGGGTTCATTCGGCCTAGTGTGTCACCTTGGGGTGCGTCAGTTCTGTTTGTGAAGAAGAAGGATGGCACAATGAGAATGTGCATTAATTATAGGCAATTGAACAAGGTAACAATTAAGAACAAGTATCATTTTCCTCGTATTGATGATTTATTCGACCAGCTTTAGGGAGCAAGAGTGTTTTCCAAGATTGATCTCCATTCAGGTTATCACCAGTTGAAGATCAGGGATTTAGATATTCTTAAGACGGCTTTCAGGACCCGATATGGTCATTATGAGTTCTTGGTGATGTGTTTTGGGCTAACCAATGCCCCAACAGCGTTCATGCATTTGATGAACAGTGTGTTTCGGCCTTATCTTGACTCATTTGTCATAGTCTTTATTGATGATATTCTGGTGTATTCGCGTAGTCAGGAGGAACACGTGGAGCATTTGAGAGTTGTGTTGCAGAGATTGAGAGAGGAGAAGCTTTATGCAAAATTCTCCAAGTGTGAGTTTTGGCTTAGTTCAGTGGCTTTCTTGGGGCACGTGGTATCCAGCAAGGGTATTCAGGTTGATCCGAAGAAGATAGAGATGGTTCAGAGTTGGCCTAGACCGTCCTCATCCACAGAGATTCGCAGCTTTTTTGGTTTGTCAGGCTATTATCGCCGGTTTGTTTAGGGGTTCTCATCTATCGCATCACCCTTGACCAAGTTAACTCAGAAGGGTGCTTCATTTGTATGGACAGATGAGTGAGAGGAGAGCTTTCAGAAGCTTAAGACAGTTTTGACCACAGCTCCAGTGTTGGTTTTGCCATCAGCTTCAGGTTCATATACCGTGTATTGCGATGCTTCGAGAGTTGGGATTGGTTGTGTGTTGATGCAGGAGGGTATAGTTATTGCTTATGCTTCTTGTTAGTTGAAGTCCCATGAGAAGAACTACCCCGTGCATGATTTGGAGTTGGTTGCCATAGTTCACACGTTGAAAATTTGGAGGCATTACTTGTATGGCGTGTCTTGTGAGGTATTTATTGATCATTGTATCCTTCAGCATTTGTTCAAATAGAAGGATCTCAATTTGAGGCAGCGGAGGTGGTTGGAGTTGCTTAAGGATTATGATATCACTATACTGTACCATCGGGGAAAGGCCAATGTGGTGGCTGATGCTTTGAGCTGAAAGGCAATGAGTATGGGGAGTTTAGCATATATTCTAGTTGGGGATATACCTCTTGCGGTTGATGTTCAGGCCTTGGCCAATCGGTTTGTGAGATTAGATGTTTCTGAGCCCAATCGGGTATTGGTTTGTGTGATTTCTCGGTCTTCCTTATATGATCGCATCAGAGAGTGCCAATATAATGATCCGCATTTGCTTGTCCTTAAGGATAGAGTTCATCATAATGTTGCCAGAGATGTGACTATAGGTGATGATGGGGTGTTGAGGATGCAGAGCCGGATTTGTATGCCCAATGTGGATGGGCTTCGGGAGTTGATTCTAGAAGAGGCTCATAGCTCGCGGTATTCCATTCATCCGGGGTGCCGCGAAGATGTATCAGGATTTGAGGCAGCACTATTGGTGGAGAAGAATGAAGAAAGACATCGTGGGATTTATAGCTCGGTATCTCAAATGTCAGCAGGTGAAATATGAGCATCAGAGACCGGGTGGCTTGATACAGCGAATAGATATTCCCGAGTGGAAGTGGGAGAGGATCACTATGGACTTTGTTGTTGGACTTCCACGAACTTTGAGAAAGTTCGATGCTATTTGGGTGATTGTGGATCGGCTGACCAAGTCCACGCACTTCATTCCTGTGTGTACTACCTATCCTTCAGAGCGGTTGACAGAGATCTATATCCGTGAGATTGTTCGTTTGCATGGTGTCCCAGTTTCCATCATTTCAGATAGGGGCACTCAGTTTACATCACAGTTTTGGAGGTCTGTACAGCGAGAGTTGGGTACTCAGGTTGAGTTGAGCACAACTTTTTACCCTCAGACGGACGGGCAGTCCGAACGCACTATTCAGATACTGAAGGACATGTTGCGTGCTTGTGTTATTGACTTCAGAAGGTCATGGGATCAGTTTCTACCACTTTCAGAGTTTGCTTATAACAACAGCTACCAGTCGAGTATTCAGATGGCTCCATATGAGGCTTTGTATGGGAGGTGGTGTAGATCTCCAGTTGGTTGGTTCGAGCCCGGTGAGGCTAGGCTATTGGGGACAGATTTGGTGCAGGATGCTTTGGAGAAGGTGAAGGTGATTCACGAGAGGCTTCGTACAGTACAGTCAAGACAAAAAAGTTATGCTGACATGAAGGTTCGAGATGTGTCCTACACGATTGGCGAGAAGGTTCTGTTGAAGGTTCCGCCCATGAAGGGTGTTATGAGATTTGGAAAGAAAGGGAAATTGAGTCCTCAGTTCATTGGGCCTTTTGAGGTGCTTCGGAGGATTAGGGAGGTGGCTTATGAGCTTGCTTTGCCACCTAGCTTGTCGAGTATGCATCCTGTATTTCATGTTTCTATGCTCCGGAAGTATATTGGAGATCTGTCTCATGTTTTGGATTTCGGCACGGTTCAGTTGGATGATGATTTGACTTATGATGTGGAGCCAGTAACTATTTTGGGTCGTTAGGTTCGAAAGTTGAGGTCAAAGGATATAGCTTCAGTGAAAGTGCAGTGGAGAGGTCGGCCCGTGGAGGAGGCTACCTGGGAGACCGAGTAGGAGATGCGGAGCAGATACCCTTACATGTTTGAGGCTTCAGGTATGTTTCTTGACTCGTTCGCGGACGAACGTTTGTTTAAGTTGGGGAGGATGTGACGACCCGGCCAGTCGTCTCATGAGTTACCACTCCCTTTTCCCCATTTCTGCTTCTTTATGCTTTATTTATCCGTGTTATGTGATATCGGGTTGGTCGGATCGAATCTGGAATGATTTTGGTAAGGTCTGAGATACTTGGTCTCTTTTAAGGAAGTTTAAATTGGAAAAGTCAACCGGACATTGATATCACGACCCTAACCCGGACCCCGGTCGTGATGGCGCCTCTCATGAAGACAAGGCCAGCTGACACTTCCCATTTTCCAATTATTGACAGTTAAGCATTGAAGAAACGGTCTAAACATGACAAAATAAATCCGAAATAACCATGATAACATAAATACGCGGAAGAACACTCATACACATCCCTAATCGGGGTGTCACTAGTCATGAGCATCTATAAGTCATAATACAAATCTGCTAAGTCAATAAACTAGTACAACTATCTGAAAAGATATAGAAGTGATAAAGGAGTAGAGACACGGATCTGCGGACGTCAGGCAGCTACCTCGTGAACTCCGAATGTCCGCCGGGAGATCTCAACTCGCACTGGTAGGATCAGCAATGCCTGAATCTACACACAGGGGTGTGGGGAGTAAAGTGAGTACTCCAACTCAGTAAGTAACAAATGTAAATAAAGACTGAAAGCAAGAAATCACGTAAGGCACAAAGCATTCTATAATGAAGCAGTAAAACCATTTAAAATTAATAAATCAGTGAAAGATAGGTAAAATCCTTTAACTCAAATGTAGTTTCATGAAAAGCCTTTTTCATTAATTAAGCAGGTAATTGACAGTTAATTATGAAAAGTAAACACATAAAGGCTCGCCCCTCGGGCACAGTTTCAACAAATCCGCCCCTCGGGCAACATCTCAGAACAGTACCAGCCCCTCGAGCAATCATATAGAACAATATCAGCCCCTCGGGCTCAATCTCACATCACAATAGGTATCCGCGCTCACTGGGGGTGTACAGACTCCTGGAGGGGCCCCTTACGGCCCAAGCGCAATATCAAGCCACCTCGTGGTATTATCACTAGGCCCTCTGCCTTATATCAATCAAGCCACCTCATGGCGTACATATCTCAGGCCCTCGGCCTCATAATCAGTATCAAATGTTCCCTTATAACATAGGCCCTCGGCCTCACTCAGTCAAAAATCCTCACAAGCTACTCGAGCAATAGTAAAATAGTGTTTCTCAGCCCAAACATTACTTAAAAATATCATTTAAGTATTAAAACTGAGTAAACATGGTTGAGTACGAAAACAGTGGAAAATAACATGACTGAGTTCAAGTATAAAATCAAAACAGTGAGGAAATACCACTAAAAATCCCCGAAGGGTTCAAATAGTTGGCACAAGGCCCAAATATGGCATTCAGCCCAAATAATGATGATAGCAAATAGTTTTCAGTCAAATACGCGGTAAAATCATCAATCGGGACGGACCAAGTCACAATACCCAATAGTGCACGACCCCACACTTGTCATCAAGCATATGCCTCACCTCAATATAGCACTACGATGTGCAATCCGGGGTTTCAAACCCTTAGAACATCATTTACAATCATTACTCACCTCGAGCAGGTCAAATTTCTAGCTCGCGATGCCTTTGCCCCTCGAATCAGCCTCCACGTGCGTCGAATCTATCCAAAATCAGAACGAGGGCGTCAAAATATACTAAGGGAATGAAGCCCAAGCAAAAACAATCAATAAAGGGCACAAATCCCGAAATTACCAAAACCCGACCCCCGGACCCATGTCTCGGAATTAAATAATTTTTACATTAATAGATTCCTTATCTCCCCACGAGTTCATACATATCAAAAGTTCTCAAATCTGACCCCAAATGGTCCTTCAAATCCACAATTAAAGGCCTAAGTTTCCAAGCCCTAGTTTTCCCAATTTTTCACCGTTAATTTCCATAATTTCTAGCTCTAATCCGTGAAATAATAGCATTGAAATGAGTTTTAAGTCCAAATCTCTTACCTCAATGAAGTCTCCTTGAATTCCCTCTTTCAAATCGCCCAAAAAGCTCCCAAGCCGAAGTAGAAATGGTGAAAATAGCTCAAAATTGCGAATGAAATAACTTATATGTTCTACCCAGGCCTTTCTGCATCTGCGGTACCACATTTGCGGTCATTATTCCGCTTTTGCGGAAATCACTTAACCGGCCACATCTGCATCTGCGATCATCTTCGCATCTGCGACTCCGTAAATGCGGTCCTCTTAGTCGCTTCTGCGGTCCCTGACAAATCCCCATAATCCGCTTCTACGGCCACCCTCTCACACATGCGGCGCCGCACCTGCGGTCCCCAAACCGCAGGTGTGAAAACACCAGAAGCAGCAATTTCAGCAGCTGCAATAACATCTCAACTTCTCCGTAACCACCCGAAATCACCCCGAGACCCCTGGGACCTCAACCAAAAGCACGAACATATTCCAATACCTTATTCAAACTTGTTCCAATTACCAAAAAACTTCAAACAACATTAAATCACCCAAAACACATCGAATTCAAGCCAAACTTTCTAAAATCTTCCAAATTATGCTTTCGATAAAAAATCCAACCAAACTATGTCCGAATGACCTGAAATCTTGCACACACATTCCAAATGACTCAACGAAACTAGTGCAACTCTCGGAATCCCATTATGACCCCTATATCAAAATCTCGCCTACCAACCGGAAATTGCCAAACTATCAACTTCGCCAATTCAAGCCTAAATCTACTTTGAACCTCCAAAACTCATTCCGATCGCACTCCTAAGTCCCAAATCACCTTCTGAAACTAATCGAACCATCGAAACTCACATTCGAGCCCTCTAACACATAAGCCAACATCTGGTTGACTTTTCCAACTTAAGCTTCCTCAAAAGAGACTAAGTGTCTCAAACCTTACCAAATTCATTCCGAATTCGATCCGACCAACCCGAGTCCACATAACACGGATAAACAAAGCATAAAGAGGCAGAAATGGAAAAAATAAAGCGGTAACTCATGAGACGACTGGCCGGGTCGTCATAGTTCACTTATGTGTTAGAAAGCTTGGATGTGAGTTCCTATGGTTCGGTTAACTTCGGGAGGTGATTTGGGACTTAGAAGTGCGATCGGAACGAGTTTTAGAGGTTCGTAGTAGATTTAGGCTTGAATTGGCGAAGTTGATATTTTGGCGATTTCCGGTTGGTAGGCGAGATTTTGACATAGGGGTCGGAATGGAATTCCGAGAGTTGCAGTAGTTCCGTTGGGTCATTTGGGATGTGTGTGTAAAATTTCAGGTTATTCGGACGTGGTTTGGTTGGGTTTTTGATCAAAAGCAGAATTTAGAAGATTTTATAAAGTTTGGCTTGAATCTGATGTGTTTTAGGTGATTTAATGTTGTTTGAGGTATTTTGGTGATTGTAACAAGTTTGAATAAGGTATTGGGATATGTTTGTGCTTTTGGTTGAGGTCCCGGGGGCCTCGGGGTGATTTCAGATGGTTAACGGACAAGTTGGATTTTTGTTGCAGCTGCTGAATTTGCTGTTTCTGATATTTTTGCACCTGTGGATTGGGGACCGCAGGTGCGGCGCTGCACGTGCGGGAGAAGAGCTGCAAAAGCGGATTTTTGAGGATTTACCAGGAACCGCAGATACGGTATGGGACCGCACCTGTGGAGTCGCAGGTGCGGAAGGCTGAGTGCAGAAGCGGCGATTTGGCCGCATATGTGGTACCGCAAAAGCGGTTAAAGGATTGCAGATGCGAAAATCCCTGCCCAGAAGGTGTAGATTGTCTTCTTCGCGAAATTTTGCTAAGTTCATCATTTTTGAAGATGGGAAAGAGGCTAAGGCATAGAATTTCAAGGGGAATCAAAGAATATCAGTTGGGTAAGTTCCCTAAGCTTATTTATTTGAGTTTAAGGTCATTTTCCATTGTTTAATTATGGTTTTAGTGGAGATTAAGGAAAAAAATTGGGGATTAGGGCTTGAGTTTAAGAGGCTTTTAAATGAGGATTTGAGGGGTCATTTGGACTCCGATTTCAGTGTTCTTGATATGTATAGACTCGTGGGAGGATAAAGATTCCGTTGATATAAAAAATTTTGAATTCTAAGACGTGGGCCTGGGGGTTGAGTTTTGGTAATTTTGGGATTTGTTCCATTTATTGATTGTTTTCGCTTGGGTTTCGTTCCCTTAGCATATTTTAACGTCCTCGTTCTGATTTTGGATAGATTCGACGCGCATGGAGGCCGATTCGAGGGACAAAGGCGTCGCGAACTAGAGATTTGACCGGTTCGAGGTAAGTAATGATTGTAAATGATGTTCTAAGGGTTTGAAACCCCAAATTTCATATCGTAGTGCTATATTGAGGTGAGGCACACGCTTGATGACGAACATGGGGGCGTGCACTATTGGGGATTGTGACTTGGTCCATCCCGATTGATGTTTTTACTACGTATTTAACTGAAATCTACTTGTTCTCATCATTATGTGGGTTGAATATCATATTTGGGCCTTGTGCCAACTATTTGAATCCTTCGGGGATTTTAACTGGTATTTCCTCACTGTTTTGACTTTATACTTGAACTTAGTCATGTTATATTTCACTATTTTTCGTACTCAGCCAGGTTTACTCTGTTTTAACACTTATATGCTCTTTTAAATGATATTTTGGGCTGAGAAATATGTTTTACTACTGCTCGAGTGGCTTGTGAGGGTTTTTAACTGAGTAAGGCCGAGGGCTATGTTGTGAGGAAACATTTGATACTGATTATTTGGCCAAGGTCCTGAGATATGTACGCCACGAGATGACTTGATTGATATGAGGCCGAGGGCCGAGTGATGATGCCACGAGATGGCTTAATATTGTGTTTGGGACGTAAGAGGCCCCTCCAGGAGTCTGCACACCCCTAGTGAGCATGGGTACCCATTGTTATATGAGATTGAGCCCGAGGGGCTGATATTGTTCTGAGATGTTGCCCGAGGGGCTGGTACTATTCTGAGATGTTGACCGAGGGGCGTATTTGTTGATACTGTGCCCGAGGGGCGAGCATTTATGCATAATTGACTGTCAATTACCTGCTTAAACATTTAAAAGGGCTTTTCATGAAACTGCATTTGAGTTAAAGAGTTCTACCTATATTTCACTGGTTTACTGTTTTTAAATGGTTTTACTGCTTCATTATAGAATGCTTTGTGCCTTATGTGATTTCTTGCTTTCAGTCTTTATTTACATTTGTTACTCACTGAGTTGGAGTACTCACTTTACTCCCTACACCCCTGTGTGCAGATTCAGGCGTTGCGGATCCTGCCAATGCGAGTTGAGAGCTCCCGGCAGATATCGGAGTCTACGAGGTAGCTGCTTGACGTCCGCAGACCCGTGTTTCTTCCTCTTTATCATTTATATCTCTTATCAGACATTGTAATAGTGTTGTAGACCTTTCAGACTTGTATTAGGTTTTATAGATGCTCATGACTAGTGACACCCCGGTTAGGGCTGTGTTGGGTTGTACTTCCGCATTTTCATTGGTATTATCTGCTACTCCGTATTATTAATCATGTTTTAGGCTATTTTATTGATGTTTAACTGTTTTAATATCGAATTAGGAATAATTGGCTGGCCTAGTCTTCATGAGAGGCGTCATCACAATCGGGTCCGGGTTTAGGGTCGTGACAAGTTTATTTGGGATAAAATTGCGATATAATTAATCACAGGATTAGTTATCCCGGAATTGTAGTGTTATTTTTATCCCTATGGAAGAGTGGAATAACTTCTTAAAATAACTAATTTCAAAATAATTAATCCTGAAATAACTTATTTGCAAACCAAATGCGCCTAGTGGTTCGTCTAGTCCTATTGATGAGGTACAACATTTGCAGCTATTAAAACAACTGACGGCAAGATAAAATGAAAATAATGGTATTTGAACTGGTGCTGGCTATGCTCTCACTTCTTTTTTTAAGGGTCGTATTAAATCATTAATTTATATTTATCTCATCATAATCAAGTTTATTATCATATTATAAGTTTTAACATATGATATAGGAAATTCATTAGGACTTTTTGTGTATACAGTTAAACCTCTTTATAACAACATCTCTACATAACAATCATTCACTGTAAAAGTCAAGTTTTTCTCGGAATCGATTTTTTAAGTTATATTTTACCTCTCTATAAGAGCTTTTTACCTATAACGACAACTGCCAAATTTATAGCAGAACGCTCTTTGTAAAATTACCCTAACAGCCATATGGAATCTTTAAGATTACTAATAGTAATTCTAAAAATATGCACATGATCTTTTCCATTGAACAAAGTTTCTATCTTGCATAAGATATAAGATTTGAAGATTTACTCTAGATATCTTTTTCATTGGACAAATTCTAAAAAGTATTTAGATAGAAGATTTAACTGTTAAGCTCTTAGATTGTATTCAAGAGAAAGTTATCAGATACCTCTTTGCTGAAAATTTGGACATGCGCCGATTCAAACGTTATATCGCTAGCAAGAGAATGAAATCTACGAAACAAGTTACAATTACAAAGTTCATCCGTCAATCTTGAATTTTTTTATTTTTCTAGGTAGCTTTAACATGTGTGCCTTATAGTTTAAATTTTTATATGTTTAGTTATGAATATTTTAATAATATATTAGCTTTGTTCAATATTTAACTAGTGAAATATGCATATCTTTTGAGATTTTATTGAATAATTTTCTTATCTTCTATATGGAACATTACAAAATGAAAAATAATTAATTTTGAATAACTTTTATTTATAACAACCAAAAAATATTTAAATGGCAAATGGTATTATAAGTGTATAATAGTCATTTACTATAAAAATCAAAAAATATTTAAACGAACGAAAATTTTTATAGAGAGGGTTGACCGTAGTAGATGGATGAGTGCTGCATATATAGCCCTTGGCCTTGTGGCCACTCCACCAGAAAATGCAGTTAAATCTCAAACAAGAACTAATAACGGTAATTTTTTTGATAATATTAGTCAATTGTTAGTGCATTTTTTTTCCAAAGGATAAGAACTTTGGGAATGTCAATTTCAAAGATCTTATCATTACATTAGAATATATCCTCTTCTTGCTTTTCTTTTTGTGGTTACTAGTGATAGAACAAATTCTTGAAGAAATTTCATTTTATATTATTTCAAATTTAGACTTTTTATTTTATTATAATGAGATGATTTATAGCCACACAAATATTTATGACTTCTTTTAAACTATAAATTTCAATTTTTTTAACTTCATATCCAGTAATATACTATACATAAATTATAACGGAGGAAATAAAATTTAGGACGTTAGTACAATAACTATTGATCAATAGGACATTTCATGCGGACCTACAAAATTTCTGACAATAAGAGTCAGTTAAAAAAATTCTACAATATCAGCATATATTAATATATATGGAAAAATGAATATAATCATAAATTTGTATTGTATGTCCTGGAAATGCCATAAAATGCACTCGAACGTCATGTCAAAGCGATGAGTATTGGTCACTAGGCCATTTCTTATGGACCTATAAAATTTCATGTCAATCGTATTCCGTAAAAAAAATTCTATAAAATCAGCATGTAGTAATACACATGAAAAAGTAGATATAATTGTATGTTCGTATTGTATAATACCGAAATACCATAAAATAAACTCGAAAGTCATGGCGAAGCAATATGTATTGGTCACTTGGCCGTTTCTTATGGATCTATGAAATTTCAAGCCAATCGGAATCTGTCAATTTTTTTAATTACAAAATTAATATATATATATATATATATATATATATGAAAAAGTAGATATAAATACAAAATTCATGTTGCATGATCATGAAACACCATAAAATGAACCCAAAAGTCATGGCGAAATAATGAGTATTGGTTACTAGGCTATTTTCTATGGACCTACGAATTTTCAGACCGATCGAAGTCCGTCAACAAAATTTTACAAAATTAGTATGTACTAATACACACAAAATAGTGGATATAATTATAAATTCGTGTTGCATGATCTTAAAACATCATAAAATAAACCAAAGGTTATGATGAACAAATGAGTATCGATTAATAGGTCGTTTCCTATGGATCTATGAAATTTCAGGCCAATCGGAATCCGTTAATTTTTTTTTAATCAATATGTGCTACGACATATAAAAAGGTGGCTATAATCATAAATTCGTGTTGCATGATCCCAAAAAAAATGCTAAAAAGCGACGTTAGTCATGACGAAGCAATGAGTATTGGTCAATAAGATATTTCTTATAGATCTAAGAAATTTCAGACCAATCAGGTCCGTTAAAAAAATTATATATAATTAACATGTACTAATACATATGAAAAATTGGATATAATTACAAATTAGTATTGCAGGACCGTGAAACGCCTTAAAATAAACCAGAAGTCATAGTGAAGCGATGCGTGTTGCTCACTAGGCTGTTTCCTATGGACCTACGAAATCTCATGCTAATCGAAGTCCGTTAATTTTTTTTACAATATCAGCATGTACTAATACACATGAAAAAGTAAATATAATCATAATTTATGTCACCTCGCCATGACTGTTCCTCGTTTTTGGCGTTTTAGATCCGTAAAACTAGAATTTCTTCCGATTACCAGAATTTTGTGTGTTATAGCCCTCGCTATCTGCATGGGTCTGGTCGAGTGGATCTGAATCACCTGAAATTTTGCCGGCCTATCAAAAGCGACCTAAGGAATAATAATCATCGTCTCGCTATGACCGTTCCTAGATTTTCTATTTTAGGGCCATAAAACTAGAATTTCGCCCGATTTTTAGATTTTCGTGTGCTATAACCCACGCCATCTGAATGGGTTCCAACGATCAGACTCGAATCACCTAATATTTAATCGGTCGATCAAAAGTGATCTCAGGAACAATAGTCATCGCATTGCCATAACCATTCCTTCTTTTTTGGCGTTTTAGATCTATAAAACTAGAATTCTGTCTGATTCATAGATGCTCATGTGCTATAGCCCTCGCCATCTATATGGGTACAGGCGACCGGACTCGAATCGCCTAATATTTGGTTATCCTATAAAAAGTTACGTAAGGAACAATAATCATCGCCTCGCCATGACCGTTACTCATTTTTTGGCGTTTTAGGGCCATAAAACTAAAATGCGGCTCGATTCCTTGATTTTCGTGTGCGATAACCCACACCATCTGCATCGGTCCGAGCGACCAGGCCCGAATCGCATAAAATTCCTTCGGCCCATAAAAACGACCAAAGGAACAATAATCATTGCCTTGCCATGACCGTTCCTCGTTTTATGGCATTTTAGGAAATTTTGCCTGATTTCAAAATTTTCGTGTGCTATAGCCCAATCATCTGCATGGGTCCGGGAATTGCCTAAAATTTTGTCGGCCTATCAAAAGCGACCTAAGGAACAATAGTCATCGCCTTGCCATGCCCGTTCCTCGTTTTTGGACATTTTGGCACCATAAAATTGGAATTTCGTCCGATTCCCAAATTTTTTTTTGCTGATATGGCACACGAAAATATGAAAATCGGGCAAAATTCCAGTTTCATGGCCCTAAAACACCAAAAAATAAGGAACGGTCATAGCGAGGCGATGACTATTGTTCCTTATGTCATTTTTTATGGGTCACCAAAATTTTTGGCGATTCGGGTCTGGTCATCTGGACCCATAGAGATGGCGTGGGCTATAGCACACGAAAATTCGGAAATCGGGCAAAATTCTAGTTTTATGGTCCTAAAATACAAAAAAAAGGAACAACCATGGCGAGGCGATGACTATTGTTCTTTAGGTTATTTTTTATGGGATGACAAAATTTTAGGAGATTAGAGTCCGGTTGACTGGACCCATGCAGATGGTGTGAGCTATAGCACACATAAATCGTGGAATCAAGCGGAACTAGAGGTTTTATGGCCCTAATACGCTAAAAAATGAGAAACGTTCATGGTGAAACAATGACTATTGTTGCTTAGGTTATTATTTATGGGTCGTCACAATTTTAGAAGATTCGGGTCCGGTCACCCGAACCCATGCATATGGCGTGGGTTATAGCACATGAAAATTTGGGAATCTAGCATAATTCTAACTTTATGGCCCTAAAACGCCAAAAAACGAGGAGCTATCATGGCAAGGTGATGATTATTATTCTCTTGGTCGCTTTGGATAGACCAGTAAAATTTTAGGCAATTCGGGCATGCATACGGCGTTGGCAATAGCACACGAAAATCTGGGAATCGACGGAATTCTAGTTTTATGGTCTTATAATGCCAAAAAGGAGGGACGGACATGGCGAGCCGATGACTATTTTTTCTTTGATCGTTTTTGATAGGCTGGTAAAATTTAAGTCTATTCGGGTCCAGTTTTAATTCCCCGGCAACGATGCCAAAATTTGATCACGCCCAATTATGCCTTGTAAAAAGGACAAAGCGGTCGCTGCAAATATAATCCGAGTATTTAGCTTAGAGTCGAATCCTTAGAGAATTAACCTACCAATTACTTTTGTTAGACTCACTAAATTCTTTGTAATCAACTTCCGAGATATTTGAATAACAATTGGTGATGGTTTAACTAACTATAACTGAATAAAAACAAGTAAACTAACAGCTAACTATGATTAAGTTGTAAGCAATTAAGAGAAGGATGTAAGGTTATGATTTCCCCTATTGATGGAATCCCTTCCTGTTATGTTTCGCATAGAATTGCCTAATCGTCTCTATCGATCATGAGCACTCTTACTACCGTAAATCTTTCCCGAGTAATTACGACAATTTACTAGACGCACTCCCCCGAGTTACGCTAGCTGACGTTTATTACAGCTCACTTTATATCGCACTCAAGGCTTCGTTATCCCTAATCTCGCCTTTAAACTCTCAGTTATTAATCCCTCATATACTTTAGGAGTGGTGTTGTTCAACAATTACCTAAATATGCACTCTCTCCCCAGTAATACATACTAAATAGACACAGCTAATTAAGGATCCTATCAATTAACTACAACAAAAACGCAGTTTAACAAATAGAGATTAAACCGGGCAAACTATATTAACATAACACGAAGTTCATCCTTCAACAGGTTCCATCAAAATCCTAGACTAAATATTTAGCTACTCATAATCTTGTTCATCATAACAATAGCAAAATTCATCATAAATGGTAAAATACAAAAGGAAGAAAGGAATAACTCGATGTTGAATTATCCTCCTTGCCTCTTACCTCTCCTTGCCTTCAACTAAGCTGTAAAAACCTTGATAATGTCCCTTTGGTCGAGCTGGACCTCTTGTAGGTTAAGTTAAATTACCTCCGAACTTCCAAGTTTACCCCTGAATTATATGTTCTGAACTGGACTAACGCAGTCGCGCCAGTGGGTGCGCTAATGACCGCGCATATGGCATAGTATTCTGCCTCGAATTCCTAGGCTAGCGCGGTCGCGCTAAGCTGGATCATCATTTCAGCTCCTCTTTTCTCTCTTCTTTCAACGTACTCAACTCTGAGGGGCTTCCCTTGCTTCAATTTAGCTCCAAACACAGTACTAAGTCCTCATAAGCGCAACTCACTCCTGCAAAACATGAAATTCACAATTAGAGCCAATTTATCGTCATTTAACTATCCGAGAACAGTGAAACATCGTCAAGCTGGGGCATAAACAGTTGCCAAATTACGTGAATCTAGCCTATTATCAGCAACCCACACTTAAATCATTGCTAGTCCTCGAGCAATCCACCACTCTCTATAAAGGTTCCTTTACTAAGTTTTTCCCTCCAACGTATCACACCAAGAACAAATCACCAAAGTAACGTCTAGTAGTGTACAATCTTTGCCCCAAAAGTCGACTCTCATATGTCGTGCAATATTCGTACTTACTCAAATTACTCTATACAGAAGTCAAGACTTACCTTTCCTTCGTGAATCATATGCCTTCACATCACACAAGAGAGTAGTTCCACAAATAATAATATTAAGAACAATTAGGAACCTAGATAGACAAAATTCGCTCACTCTAAAAAAGAACATTCACATGCCACACAGATGCACCATAGGCTTGCCCGTAGTGTACTACTATACTAATCGAACCCATTCAGTTTAAGATCAAAGGTCTTTATTTGGTTGTAATGTAGGCTAAGGGACGGGTATGATATATTTGGATATAGTGACTAACTTCTCTAAGCACTTTTAATATAATCACATTAACATTAGAAACCATACTTATGTCAAACCAAACATTCCACCACACTTCTATTTATAACATCCCACTCCATTAGGTGCAATTATATCAAGTCACCACTTATCACATACTACATTTACTCATTCTCTTTTTTTCTTTTTCTTTTTTTAAGTGGTGCCTATTCTTTTACTTTTTTAAATACTGCTCCTTTTCTCTAGTTCATCGGTTCCACTCAAAAACCAAACCACCACCCCACACTTTATCTTTTGCATATTTCATAACCATTCAAGTGCTCATGGGAGGTAAAAGGGTTTAAACAGATGGGCCGTTCAAACAATTGGGTAAGGTTCGTAATGTGATTGCCAAAGAAACAGGCTTATAGGCTCAACGGGATTAACTACGATGTATTGCATTAAGGTGGGTCTGATGTATTGCATTAAGGTGGGTCTACTTTATATATCTGGCTTAACAAAAAAATGCCTCTATCACTTATAAGACTAAATAAAGCTACTATTTCACTTTGCAAACACACAGGGCAAGTTCTAGGCATCAAATGCAGAGCATAGAATACAGTACAACTCACACACACATGGCACATGACTCACTCCAAATTGGCTTATCAAGACACTCTCGTTTGAGTATTCAAGTCAGTTACAAACATACAATTTAAGGCACTCTAGCAAGAATCAACCAGTGAGACTAAGCGTTACACTCTAGTGTCTACTGTGTTCAAGTGTATCAACGCTAAGGGTTTCTCTTTCTATTTCAGCTCGTAGCCCATCAATACTAACTAAAAACTAGAAACAAAATAAACAAAAACTAACTACACCCGGTTTAAGCAAAACCATTGAAAAAGAACCGTGGCCCAAAGAAAAATCAAAGGGGAGTTACTACACTACCTAAAACAAAAATATCTTTTTGGTATTTTCTTTAGACTTACTTTCCTCAAGAAAACTATCTAGAAGATCCGTCATCAGGAAGAGTCCAACATATTTCTATTTTTTTTTCACGTCAACTTAGACCCTCAAGAACCTCGTCGAAAGAGATCCATCATCGGGACAAGTCAACTTACCTACTTTGAACTTACCTAATTTGACTACTACTCAAAATCACTAAAAACAATCAAGAAAAACAAAGAAAACATCAAACAGTCAAGTTGCTACATATACACACATACATTGAAGTATCCCCACCCCACACTTAAAAGGAAGACATGTCCTCATGGTATACAAAATAAAGAACAGTGAGGTAAAGGAACTTCCCTAAATGATCACTCTTGATCGGAGACCGTGTCTGGGTTCAGATTGCAAGCACGACCCAGAGCTCTCAGCCAACCCAATATTTTCTTCTCCGATTTCACCTGCTGGGCATCCACCGCGTCAACACGTGTACCCAAGTCAGCGACCAAAGTATGCAATCTAACCACCTCCTGCTCCAAAGCTATGAACTGGGTAACCCGAGCAGCCCTAGATGGTGCTGCAGTCCCAGATGGTGCTGCAGCTGCTGCAATTTGCTCATGGGCCTGTGGCTCGGCCCTCACATCCTCCTGCTCAGCCTCCTCTTCCTCAGAGTCATCAGATTCACTACTATCCTCACCACCTACTGTCACCGGCTCCTTCCCAGTTGTGACCTTATCTGCTCGGAACTTGTGGTCTTTTGGCACTCTCCCATCCACATCTAGATTTTCTAGCACCCGAGCTGCCCGGCAAAGTCGAGTAACTAAGGAAGGGAAGAAGAACCCATACCTTTTCACCAGTCAACGGGTGAACATCTCCTCATGAATCACCTTGGCCACGTCAAAGTTGTGACCATTTATAAAGCACCAAATCAGAGCCGCTCGAGGACCATTCACCTCCGTAATATTGGAAGACGGGATTAGGCGGTTGTTGATAACATACAACCAGTACTTCCCTTCAAAGGTTAGCGCCGCGGAGTGAAACTTCTGACCATACTTCATCCAGTTAATTTCCTTTTCGGGTACACAGATTGTTTCAAAGAACATCCCCAACTACGTGTGTGATCTTCCATACCCCTCATAATATTCTTCATATGGATCCACATGAGGGGGCAGCTGGTATATCCTCCATATAGCCTCAACAGAGCCATAGTACCTGGAAAAGGAATAACATTAGCACAACCCAAAAAATTGTGACTCAATGCGGTTACTCAGACTTCACGCGCACAATTGGTCACAATTACTCATTTACACTAACTGTGGCATTTAAGCAAATACCTTGTGGGCATTATATACCCGCACCGAATTCAAACATGTTGTAACCCCAATACCACCATGATTTCCCCAAATTCACCCACTAAGTTAAGATACAACTCCACCAACATTACTGCCCACAATCACTACAACATACACTATAAATGTCTACTTAAGAAAAGAAAAACTACTACATAAAAAAATAAAAACGAAAATCTGAAAAAAAAAAAGAAATTGGCAAAAAGAGAAACCTTACATGTAGTGAGAGAAGATGGTGAGAAGTAAAGAGGAGTAGGGGAGGTGGGCTTGAGCCTTGGGGAATTTGGGTTGGGAATTTGGATAAGAGGGAGTTTGAAGAAGACGGAATTTGAAGAAGAAGGGAGTTAGGGTTGGGGAAGGGGCTTTCTGCGTTGGGGATTTTCTTTTAAGAGTGAAGAAGAGGGGAGTAATTAGATGGAGAAGGGGGGAGAATAGTTAGGGGAAATACACTTAAAAAATTATACAAAATAAAATAAAAAAATAAAACAAAATATTAAGTTAAACAGGCGGAATTAGCGCGGTCGTAGTGCGGTACGAGCGCGGCCGCGCTAGTCAAAACAGTGTACATGGCCATATGCGTGGCCACTAGCACGGTCATAGCACGGTCACGCTAGTGATGGAGAAGCTGAGGCAGAATGTTTGCCCATATGCGCGGCCTGTAGCGTGGGCGCGCTCCTGGGCACGAAAATTTTCCATTTTTTCACATGTTCTTTTCACGTCCGATGGACTTATCACCTGCCCAAGCTCACCTGCATTGGTTAGTACTTCCCAAAATCAAAATTAACAACTACTAACTATCATTGGGTTGCCTCCCAACCAGCGCCTTAGTTAATGTCGTGGCACGATAGTTACAACAAATTAATGGGTTGCCTCCCATGCAGCGCCTGATTTAACATTGCGGCACGACACAGATAAGCGCAATTAAGGCTCGCTCGACCTTTGAGGTTCAGTCAGATGGATCTATGACACTCCCTTTGGTTCATTTATTCCCACATATAGTTTCAATCTCTGTCCATTGACTATAAATGTATGAGAGTCTTTCTCTAAGGCAATCTTTACAGCACCTGAGAGGAATACTTTGACCACTCGAAATGGTCCAGACCATCGTGACTTGAGTTTTCCCGGAAATAGCCTTAATCTTGAGTTATAAAGCAATACCATGTCTCTAGGATTGAAATTTTGCTCAACAATGTTCTTGTCATGCAACCTCTTCATTCTTTCCTTGTACAACCTTGTGCTCTCAAAAGCAAGATATCAGAACTTGTCGAGCTCATGCAATTTTGTGACTCTAGTTGTTCCCGCAGCCTCAATGTCCAGATTTAGTTGTTTCATTGCCCACCAAGCTCTATGTTCTAGTTCCACTGGCAAGTGATAGGCCTTCCCGAACACCAACTTGTATGGTGACATACCAATTGGTGTTTTGAACATAGTTCTATAGGCCCAGAGTGCATCATCTAGCTTTTCACCCAATCAGTTCTTGTGGCATTCCCAGTCTTGGTCAGTACACTACGGGGTTGCCACCTTGTGGCGTACAACATACTTTGCTAACAATTTCTCGAAGGCTCGATTGCAGAAGTGAGTGCCTCCGTCACTGATAATATCTCTTGGGGTCTCGAAACGAGTGAATATATTCTTCTTCAAAAACCCCACCACCACTCTTGCATCATTGGTGGGAAGTGCTGTAGCTTCCACCCATTTGGACATGTAATCTACAACAACAAGTATGTACTTATTGCCAAATGAGCTGACGAAGAGGCCCATTAAGTCTATCCCCCAGACATCGAACACTTCAACCTCTTGAATTGGGTTCATGGGCATCTCATGGCGACGGAAAATGTTCCCGGTTCACTGACATTCATTACAGTCCTTTACCCATTGATGTGCATCCTTAAGCACTGTTTGCCAGCAGAACCCGGCTTCTAGTACTTTTGCTGTCGTCCTGACTCCTCCAAAGTGCCCGCCATACATCGATGTATGACATGCCTGCAAAACAGAAGATTGTTCTATCTCGGGGACACACCTCCGGATTATATTGTCAACATATATTCTAAATAGATAAGGTTCATCCCAGTAATACATGCGGCAGTCACGATAAAACTTTTTCTTTTATACAGAGGAAAGGTCATAGGGAACTATACCACTTGCTAGGTAATTTGCAAAGTCTGCATACCATGGCACTTCCTCAAGGCTTGTAGCAGTAGCTGCTCGTCTGGAAAGGTTTCCAGAATATCCTCAACCTCAACTGAGTTTTCAGCTCCCTCAAGTCGTGATAGATGATCAGCGACTTGGTTTTTTATGCCCTTACGGTCATAAATTTCAAGGTCAAACTCTTGCAGTAACAGCACCCAACGAATCAGGCGCGGTTTGGACTCCTTATTCTCAATCAAGTACCTGAGAGCTGCATGATCAGTATATACAATTACCTTAGAGCCAATCAAGTATGATCTGAACTTGTCGAATGCAAACACCACAGCCAGCATCTCCTTTTCAGTCATAGTGTAGTTCAGTTGGGCTCCACTCAGCATTCTATTGGCATAGTAGATTGGGTGCATTAGCTTGTCTTTCCTCTGTCCCAGCACCGCCCCCATTGTATAATCACTAGCGTCACACATGAGTTCGAATGGTTGCTCCCAGTCGGGGGCGACAATGATGGGTGCTGTGACTAGCCTCTTTTTAACTCCTCGAATGCTACCCTGCAATCATCAGAAAACAAGAAAGGGTGATCTTTTTCTAACAACTTACAGAGAGGGTTGACAATTTTTTAGATGTCTTTTATGAATCTCCGGTAGAACCCGGCATGCCCGAGGAAGCTCCTGATTGCCTTGCTGAAGTGGGGGCTGGCAGCTTTGCTATCACGTCAACTTTAGCAAGATCTACCTTATTCCCTTGCTTTATACCCGGTGTCCCAAGACTATGCCCTCTTGTACCATGTAATGGCACTTCTCCCAATTAAGTACCAGGTTAGTCTCAATACATCGTTTCAACACTCGGATTAGATTTATAAGGCACTCGTCGAATGAGTTTCCCACCACTGAGAAATCATCCATGAACACCTCCATTATGTCTTCGACCATGTCAGTGAATATGACTATCATGCACCTTTGGAATGTGGCAGGTGCATTGCATAGGCCAAAGGGCATCCTCCGAAAAGCATAAATGCTATATGGGCATGTGAAGGAGGTCTTCTCTCTGTCCTCTGGTGAAATGGATATTTGATTGTACCCTGAGTGTCACGCCCCCTTTTTTCCCTCTACGGAGAGAGAGGTCTAAGTTTCGACATTCCATGGGGTGTGATAACTCATTTCCTTTTGGGAATTGGGTATTTGAAGAGTCGCCACCTAACGAGTTATGGTGCGTTAGGGTACCTAGAGCAATTAACTCTTGGATTGGTTTGCATTACCAAAGATTAGGGTAATGGCTCGAAATAACCTCGAGGGGAAGGTGTTAGGTACCACTCTTGGTCCACAGCTGCGGGTCCTGACTGAACTTATATTTACAAATTAGTCCATTACAAATAAATAGTTGAATCAAAATAGGTTGCAAGTAAAACACGTTGGATGACTCAAGTAATAAGATAAAGATTTTTTGAACAAGTTGTATAAAACAAAGGTTTTAAATGGAAAAAGGAATTTTGGAAAAGAAGGAATCCTAGGTTGATTAGCCTATAGGATCACCACACATAATGTCTGGTAAACACTCCTCAATGAGGGGCTACACGTGACATTAGCGCGTAGTCATCATATCTCATATCTACCCTTCCTATCCCCTTAGTGGTCATTCAAAGCGAGTGTTAACGATCTCTATTGTGTGCTGTTACCCGTCCCTTCTTAATGGTCCTGGAGAGAGTTAGGACCTTTACCTATAGGTGGTTCTAGACAGACCCCTAAGGTTTTAAAGGTGAAAATACTAAGGCGACATGCAAAGAACAATTAGGACTCTTAGCAAATAAGAACAAAAGGGAGCAATTAGAGGCTCAAAGTTTTCCTCCTCAAACAAGGCACATAAACAGCACGACTCAAGCACAAATAAGGCCTTTTGTTAAACAGTACCCTAAGGCATAATGTCTAAATGAATGTACAGAAAACAGGCAGTTTGTTTTATAAACTCAGAAGTAATGACTCTATCAGTTACATACTGATCTTAAAGCTTGCTTAAACAGGACAACATTAAGTCACAGAAATAGTTTCAGAATTGCATGTTTTGAAAACGCCCTACAGGTTTACCTATACGCGGAATACTGATGACTACACTAATGTTGTATTGTGGTCCGGGCCCAGGCCAAACGGGCCTAAACGGGTCTGGGCTTGAGGCGGGCCGGGCTGAGGCGTCCCGGGCTTCATGGTCCCAATGTGTGGAAGCGGCCCACGGTGGTCCTAAGCCCACATGGTCCCGGGCTAAATGGGTCGGGCCCGCGGGCCTAATGGGCTTTTTTCGTTCCGGACTATTTTTTTAAATTTATTTTATCTAAGGCACTTTCTTGTAAACTATATATGTATATACTAGTATAAATTGCTTATATATAGCTATATAAATATATATAGTATATATAGTATGTATATATAAGGGTGTATTATGTGTATATATAATTATATATTGCCTTATGTAATATATATTGTCTTATATATATATATATATATATATATATATATATATATATATATATATATATATATATATATATAGTTTATATGTATTAGAGATATATATAGTGCCTTATATATATGTGTATGTATGTATATATATATATACACACACACACACACACACACACACACACATATATATATATAGGCTATTTTTTTAAATTTTTTTTATCTAAGGCACTTTCTTGTAAACTATATATGGATATACTAGTATAAATTGCTTATATATAGCTATATAAATATATATAGTATGTATAGTATGTATTGTCTTATATATATATGTATGTGTGTGTATATATATATAGTTTATATGTATTAGATATATATATATAGTTTATATGTATTAGAGATATTTTGAGTGCCTTATATATATATATATATGTGTGTGTGTGTGTGTGTGTGTATAGTTTCTATGTATTAGATATATAAATAGTGTATATATATTAGATATATAATATATATACTATATCAAATTTAAACGCAAAATAAATTGCAAAGAAATATTCAAGGGAATATCTTATATATTTTACTATTACGACATTAACAAAGAATGGCAATATCATTCTTAGTCTTCCTCCCCCAATGGAATGAGCACAACAAGGTACTAATACCACCATTAAAAGGAAAAAAACTAAGGAAGATGTGCCAAAATACAAGTTACATGTTAGTCTATGTATTATCTCTAACAAATCTCATAAATCCTTCAAGGTCCGGAGGAATTTCTGTTGGTGGTGGTGGAAAAGAAGCTTGTTCATCACCGCTTCCGGGCGAAGCAGCATCCTGCGCAAGTTCCGCTAGCATTTCTTCATAAGCTTCATCTATCTCCGGTTGTGATTCTGCAAGTCCAAAATTTCTTCTTTCCGAACGGATCCAATCTCTGAAGAGTAATGATTTTTCCAAGCTCTCCCTTATAGACGCTCTATGATCACCGATTTGAAGTCTCGCTTGACTGAATGTGCTCTCTGATGCCACTGTTGAAGCTTGAACACTTAAAATATCTCAAGTCATTCTTGAAAGAAGCGGATAGTGTTTTTGTTTGTCCTTCCACCATTCCAAAACATTGAAGGAGCCGTCGGGATTCTCTGATTCAAGTCCCTGCGACAAATAAACTTGAAGCTAATTTAGTTGTGAACTATCACCAAAATTATCACCTTGAGAACCCCTGAACTCCATCCAAGAACTAAGGCTTTTAGACCCACAGTTCTTTTAGATGCTTTCGAACTAGACGAAGTAGGAGTTGGAACATTTGGTCTAGCTTGATCTAAGGCAAGTTGATAAGCATTATAAATCATTTGAGCATTTATTTTAATTGAGGCTTTTGCATCTCCAAGTGTAGCAAATTCCTCAGCTGAAAGTGATAAAGTGTTATAAATTTTTGAATACCAAAAGTGAGGACCTTCTAATTTCATTGTAAGATTTAACAATGCAGCAACACCAAAAATAGGGAGGATAGGGAAAAAATATTTTTAAACTTAGCTTTCATAGAATTAATAGCTTTTTGATAAATTACTTCACCCTCTGAAAATTGAGTAAATAAATCTACAAGTGCTGTAATATAAACTAAACAGTTAGAAATAGTAGGATAATATTGGCCAGATAATTCATTTGTAGCAATATGAAATTGTTCTAAAAAGTCTACAAGTATTTTAACATTACTCCAATCTTGATTTGTAAGGTGCTCATCATCATCATCATCACCATCACCTACACAAGCATTATACATTGCGCTTATTGGGTTCCTATATTCATATACAACAACTAAACTTTCATACATGTAATTCCCATCTAGTTGGACAAGGTTTAGGAATATTTCTTTCTCTAAGGCCAAATTTATCATATTTTTTAAAATAGTCTCTAAGACTACTTCTACGGTTTGAATAAAAAAGCCAATTAAGAGCCATTTTAACCTTTTCAATTTCTACATTTAAAACTTTCATACCAGCACTGGACGATTAAATGGTAAATATGACAAATACATCTAACATGAAAAATATTACTAAATGCAGGATTTAGTGTAGTTGTAAGCAAGCCTATAGCGTTAGTGTTACTAGAAGCATTATCCATTGAAACCGACATAATTTTATCTCTAATGCAAAAATATCTACAAATATCTGCAACTGTGTTAGCAATAAACTTACCTGTGTGGCGTGAATTAATTATTCTATAAGCAATAATGCGCTTTTGCATTATCCACTCCTCATCTATCCAATGACTTGTAACAGTTAGATAATCACAGTCATTACCACTTCTACCAATATCAGTAGTAATAGCAATGCGACAATCTATATGAGTAAATAAATAGCGCAAATATTGTTCATATTCATGTTTATATTTATAAATATCGCTCTTTACGGTTGCGCGAGGCCATCCTTTATAAGTAGGATTAAAAACTCTTCTAATATAATGCACAAAATGAGGGTTAGAAGGAAAACTATAGGGTAAGCACATAACAGTAACCATTTTCGCCAATTCTTCACGATCTTTATTTGGATCATAATATAAAATGCCACCGGTAACAGTGTTAATTTCCGGTTGAACTAGATTTGAACCTGTACTAGGGTTAACCGTAGTATCTACATTTGTCCCCTCTTGCGCAGCTTTCATTTGTAAAAATCTAGCTTTATCTCTAGGGTGTTTCAATATGTGTCTAGTCAAACTACCCGTACCGCTACGGTCTCCAGTAAATTTATGAACTAGTTGAGACCCACAAGTTTTACACTTAGCCTTATTTTGTTCTCTTAGTTGAGTAAAAAAGTGCCAAACAAAAGATGTTTCAAGCCGTTTAACAAATTGTCTATTAAAAGTAGGGGTTACTACAGGAGGGTCAGGCGAGACATCATTTGGGTTATTAACAGGACTAGTAGGTGTATCATCTAAATCCGGTTGCATTTCATCTAAATCATCATTTTCCTCATCATTTTCAAAGATAGTTTTATTAGGATAAAGAGCATTCATAACTTCTTCATTTAATTGTTGACCTGGTGCAACATCATGGCAAAATTGACTATCGAAAAATTGAAAACAAGGGTTATCACTATCAAGAATAACAAGTGGGGGAGGATAGGTAACAGGTCTGGGTCGGGGAGCCAGGGGAGGAGTAGTAGCTTGGCTACTAGATTCACCAATTTTAGATTTTCCCTTACCGTTACCACCAAAAAAAATCAAAGAAAATGCCATATTAATTATAATTATACTAAATAAAACTAACAAAACTATAATATTAAAACTTAAGAGTTGGAACGAGTTTACCGAATTGACGAACAACTTCTTGAAAATTGAATATCGTTGAAGACTTGAATACTTTAATTCACCAACTTCACAATTTTTCACGAAATTGCAATAATAAAGTAAGCAATTATAGAAGAAAATTAGAGAGAGATTGATGAATTTGTGAGTAAAAATGAAAGAATGGGGGGGGGGGGTATTTATAGTTGAGAATTGGGAAAAAATATAATTATAAAAAGTTTGGGGTTAAAACAAAGTTTGGGGGCCAAATGGCTATTTTTTAAAGTGCCAAATGGTTGAATTTTGATGGCCAACGACTAGATTTTAAAAATCTGACCGTTGGCCATTTTTTTTTAAAAAATAATTTACAAAATAGCCATTGGGGCCCGTTTGGCCCGGTTGAACCGACCCAGGCCCGCCTGCCGGTCCCGGGCTCACGGGCTATTTGGGTTGGACCGGCCCGCTACGGGCTTATGCACCACTAGAGACCGGGCCCGCGGTCCTGGGCCGGTCCCGGACCACAATACAGCCTTAGACTACACTTTATATAGAATGAAACAAGGCAGGTTTTGAAACGGACTTTTTAATCCCTATAGGCATGTTGTCTAATACAGTTTAAGGCAGTTTTTAAAGAACTCGTTTCAGGAAATATAAACCGCTAATTAAGCCAATTCAGAAGTGAGATAATCCTTAGTTTATTTAAACCGAATTAGTTCAGATTGACATGCAGAATTTCTGGTGTTGTCTCCTATAGGCATGATATCTAGTCGAATACTAATTTTAGAAACTTGCAGGCATGAACACATGTAAACACTTGTCATAATAGAATTTGGATTAAATTATATCCTATAGGCATGACATCTATTTGTGAAGCTGATTTTAAGACTTGTAGGCATGATTTCTATTACGTAATTATTTGAAACCTATAGGCATGATTTTTAACGTGGTGAAATAAACATGAGAAGATGTAAAGTTCTATAAGCATGATTTCTACGTGGTAAGGCAATCAGATCAAAATGTAAAGTCCTATAAACATGATTTCTACCCGTATTACCCCATATACATGTAGCTACCCATCCCTTTTCACTAATTACCCCAATATTTGTTTACAGGTTATTACAGGCCATATGAATGAATTACATAAGTATATAAAGGAAATAAGAAGTTATTATATAGGGAGCCTATAGATAGGCCCAGATCTCCAAAGACTTCAATAGCCTCAAATGCCTCAATTCCATAGACAAATTCATAGTCTAGGTGCATCAAAGTTTTCTAAGTATCTCAAGGATCCCGGACAGTGCTTACACCCAGACTTGGTAACCAAAATTGAATAAGTGTAGTGTGGAAGGGCCAGCCTCAGTATGCCAGAGTTCAGAGGGTTCTCAAGAGGATCTCAAGACAGTACACATACTAGAGGGGGCAGAACTTATTGACTTAGGAGTAGAGTGAGAGTTCTTGACACAAATTGAAAGGTTTTTAAAAGGAAGTTTGTTTGAAATAATTTAGTAAAACAACAAGGCAGTTTGAAAAGAGAGTGGAGTAGTGAACAACAGTCCAAACACAACACCTTTAGGACGGGTTCATACACAGTCAGGGGCCACAGAACCAAAGCATCACAAATAGGGGTCAAGGGATTGGGGGATACATAGAACACTTGATTGTAAACACATAACAAGCAAAGGTCTTAGGGATTAGTGCAGACATGCTCAGACACAACTAACTAGACATAGTCACAGAACTAGACATAAAGAACAAACTTACATACAGGGGTGATAGGGATTTGGGGTACATGGAGAATATGAAGATAAACACATAACATGCAGAGGTGATTGGTACAGACATGCTCAGAAACGATTGATCAGACATAGAGGGGGAACATGTTTATACTGATTCTAAGGAAGGGGAGTTCATAACATGCTAGTCATGTAAGCATACTAACTACAAGTCTCACAACAAAACCATAGATAAAAGCAAACTAGAAATAGGATAAATTGAAGGAATAAAAAAACCATATTGTTGTTGGAACTTGAATTGAAACTAGAACATACCAGTAGAGAAAACAGTAAACAAAAGTGAAGGAGCAGGAGAACACAATGGTTAGCCTTGGCTTGCAGCCGGCCAACTTAAAATAGTAGCAAGTAGCACAAAGAGAGCAGAAAGTTTAAGTATGAGAGAGAGCTTTTGAACCAAATTGTTTGTGTGTTTGTGCTAATAAGAGAATGCGTATATATAGTTTGAAGCAGGTAGCAAATAAGGTAAAAATCAAAGTTCATCAGTAATTATGGGGACTCAGAATCAATCAGTCATGAAATTAAGGCAAGTACTCCCTTTAATTGAGGAGTTAACTTCTAAACGGTAATAAATATGTGACAAATAAGGAAGGAAATCGTATAAGGCTGAACATAACAAATAAGAAAATATTTTCAGCATAGTACAAGTACACAACATGTAATAGAGGCTAGGTTCAACATATTTCAATCAAGAAAAATACTTAGGAAATCAATTAATAGCATAACTGACCATAGAATAAGGTCAGAAAATATTTTACAAGGTTAAAAATTAGTAGAGGTATCATGTAAAATCAGTGAAAGATTAATCACAAAGACTCAAGGATTCAAAAGTAGAAAATAGCACTGATTTAGCACAACTTTATAAGAACAAGCACATAGTAAGCAAAAACCAGAACTCTAAGAGGTCGAGTAGGACAAAAATCATGTATAAATTAGGGATTCATGTAGAGCATAGTCTGAATTAGTAGAATAAGCATGATACAGGTAGGAGAAGTGAAGAAACATAAACATTGGTGAACAAAATAGGGCAAAATCACACAATAGGCAGAGATAACCATAATTAGGAACCTTAACAAGCAATCATAGGGTAAAATCACAGAATCACGGAAACATATAGATTAACTGAACACGTTTTCCAAACAAAACTCAGAAACCCCAAGATTAGAACTAAGAAATTAGGGTTTTCAAAAGAGGCGAGTTGAAAAGGGAGTAAAATCATAGAATCAGTAGAAATATGCAAGAGATAGAAGTTTAAACATAAAGAATCAGTTTAAACAAAGTTTTAAAAAGAGTTCCGAAACCCTAATTTTAGAAGAAGACGAAAACACTTTGAAATTGATAATTCTCGTAAAAGAGTTTCAAGAACAATGTTAAATACTAAAGAAATCAACTCGAATCGTCTTAAATCTGTACAGATCTAGGAGATACCAGGAGAAATTAGGGTTTTAGAAGAAATCCATAGAGAGATGCAAGAACCTGTATAGAATCTCAAGGATCGTGCCAAACACATCATGATTTTGCTTGAAATCACACTGAAGGAGCCAAGAACAGATAAAAGCAAACCCTAGATGCAAGTCAGCGTGGCCCAGGCCCTTGAAGGCCTCAGAGAAGGCCATGACAATAGAGGAGCCATTGGAGGCTTAGGAGTTGAAAGGAGATCACCTTAGAAGACCGAAGAAGGGAGTTAGAGGTTGAAGGAGCTAGGGTTAGGTTGAGAGGTTGAGATAGGAGAGGAGATGAGAGAATACAGAGGCGACAGAATTGAGAAATGAGATAGGGTTAGGGAGTCGTTTGGGATCAAAAAAGTAAGAACTCATGAGGGTCGTTGATCTTTTAGATCAACCGCCAGGATTTGATGGGTCTTGGGTCGGGTAGGCGGGTTTAGGGTTTGGGTCGGGTGTTTTTAATCTGAGATTGGGTTGGGGTTGGGTTTAAATTGGTCTACAATTGAAATGCAAATCTGGATATATTTTAAATAGCCAATTTTCCCTATATAATTTATAATAAATAATAAATAATTTTTGGAAAATATTTTTATATACTAAAATGATTTAAAATAGATATTTAATATTTTAAAAATATAGGAGATCAATTTCACGCATATAAATGTAATTATATACTAATGGGGCTAATATTGTAATTATATGCAATTTAGTTTTAAAAAATACCAAATGCAATTATAAAGATATATAAAAAATATTTTTACCATATTTTGGCATAAATATAGAAATTAAATGACTAAATCACCATAACAATAATTTGAGGGATAATTACTGGGGATTTTATGAATAAAAGGGAAGGAAATAAATCAATTTAAATACTTAAAATTATGGAAAAAATTATAAAAACATTGTGCATGCTTATATATGCATATATATACTATTTTGGAAATATCTATGCATATTTAAAATATATAGGGAAAAATTGGATATCAACACTAAGTACCCATCTAGAAAACAGAAGTGGGACCTCCCTGCCAATCTGTCAAGCATTTGATCAATGAAGGGAAGTGGGAAGTGGCCTTTCCGGGTGGCCAGATTTAATTTCCTGTAATCCTTACAAATTCTCCAGCCTATGACGGTTCTTGTCGAGATCAACTCATTATTATCATTTTTTACCACTGTCATACCGCCCTTCTTAAGAACATATTGCATAGGGCTAAACCAGTTGCTGTCAGAGATACGGAAAATGATTCATGCATCCAACAACTTAATCACCTCTTTCTTCACCACTTCCTTCATGTTGGGGTTCAGCCTTCTTTGATGCTTCCTGGAAGGTTTGTGCCCCTCTTCCAGCAGAATTTTGTGCATACAATATGTCGGGTTGATCCTCTTAATGTCTGTCATGGTCCACCCAATGGCAGTCTTGCACTCCTTGAGTACCTGCAAAAGTTGTTGTGCCTGCACATCTAACAAACTAGATGAGATAATAACATGTAATATGGAGATAGGTCCTAGGAACTCATACCTGAGATGGGCGGGCAGTGGCTTCAACTCCAGCTTTGGTGGTTCTTCTATGGATGGCTTGGCTGGAGGAGTTTCTCTGTTTTCTAAGTGCAGGGGCTCGAAATCAAGTGTTCTATCCCAAAACCCTCTGCCTCTAAAGCCAACACCTATTCTGCCAATTCTTCCCCATTCACCTCATCCAAATTTTCCAGACATCCAGCAAGAGGGTCCTCAATGGTCAACATCTCATCATCTGCTTCTACGATTACATCCACGATATCAATAAGAGAACAATTAGCGAATTCACTTGGTCGCCTCATAGATTTCTGCACATTGAATGTTATCTCCTCATTGTTCAACCTCATCTTGAGCTCCCCAGTTTCACAATCAATGAGAGCTCTCCCTATGGCTAAGAACGGCCTTCCCAAAATTATGGGAATTTCTTCATCCACCTTGCAATCTAGAATCACAAAATCTGCAAGTTATATTGTCACCTCTGTCAGTTTCGTTGAATCATCTAGCTCAATAGGCACTGGTACAAGTGTTTTAGCCTGTCTACTTTCTCGAGCCCTCTCTTGCTCCAAGTCTAAGTCTCTGACATGACGTAGACCCACTGCCATTAGTTTCTTCGAGCCTTGATCTTTTGGATTTATCTGAGTATCTGCAGGTAATGTCCCACGAGGATGATTATTCAAAGACATCGAAATCTGGCCCATCTACACTTCAATATTCTTTATAGCTGACTCATGTGCATCTAACCTTTCACTCATTTTTGCATTTGACCCAATAACCTGCTGCATCATTGCCTCGAGTCTGGCAAACCCATCTTCCTGTCTTCCACCATGTTGTTGCTGAGGAGGATGATAATCCTGCTGCTGATTTTGCTTGTTATATCCCTGTGGCCTTTGGTAAGGCGCAATATTATTGTGAGGTCGCATACCTTTCATATATACATTGTTGAGTTGTGGCTGGACTGGCCTATATGGCTGGTTTTGTTGGGCCCAATTCTGACCACCCTGTCTCTGGCCCCCATAATTAGACACATAATTCATGTCCTCAGGATAATGATGATGCCCACTTTCTGCATTCCACTGGTTACCAATTGGCTGACTAATGCAAGATGTGCATAAGCCCCCATTGGTAATATCAACAATGTGTACCTGCTGCTTCTGCCCAGATTCTTCCACCTTTTTGGTGAGTATACTCATCTGTGTCATTAATGTGACCATATTTTCAGCAAGAGTGTTGGATGGATCTAAGGGCACTGAATGAACTACTGGAGTGATAGGTGCATTCCTGGTTGTCCACCCCGAATTCTGTGCCATCTTGTCAAGCAGGCTCTGGTTTTCTCTCCATGTTTTTCTCAAGAATGCTCTACCAGCTGAAGCATCAACATTAGCCTTCACGCTATCTATCAAACCCATGTAAAACCACTGCCTCAACATCTGATCTAGAATACCGTGGTGCAGACATATAACCAACATCCCTTTGAATCGTTCCCACATTTCTTGTAGTGTCTCCATTGATTTCTGTTTGAATCTCAAAATTTCATCAATTTGATGAGTAGTCTTGTTGGGTGGATGAAACTTATTCACGAATTGCTTGACTAACTCCTCCCAAGTCATGATGGAATTAATGGGGAGTAAGGTTAGCCAGGTCTGGGCAGCTCCTGTCACTGAGAATGGAAACAACAACAACTTTATTGCTTCCTGGGTTACATTTGGCTGCCTCTGAGTTTTGCAGATTGACAGAAAATTCTTCAAGTGTTGTTGCGGATCTCAATGTATGACCGCGAAAATAGTCCCTTGTTTTGCAACAAGTGCAACATATTGTTCGTGATTTGAAATGACTTGGCCTGTATCTGCAGGACTAATATCGTTGTGGCCAAATTCTTTATTGTAGGTTGTGCCCAGTCATATAGAGCAGCCTCTGGCAGAAGAGGTGCCACTGGCGCCAATGGTGCAGCTGGTTCTAACATATTGTCCCTCATGTCTGGTTCGAGTTGTTCAGTTGATTATTGTTGTTTGTTTTTTCGGTTGGCCAGATTCAAGGCATTGAGAACTTTCTCAGGATCTGATAATGCTTCAAATACTTCACCGGTTCTCGATGAGCTTCTAGGCATGCACCTGTACAACCAAGTCAACAATCGTTAAAATTTCAATGTATAGATTAAAAATAAAGAAAACTGACTACACTAAGAATTTTTTTTGTATTTCTTTCAACTGTAATTGATAACATAGTTAATTCCCCGACAACCGCCCAAAATTTGATCACGCCAAACTATGTCTTGTAAAAAGGATAAAGTTGTCGCTGCAAATATAATCCTAGTATTTAGCTCAGAGTCGAATCCTCAGAGAATTAACCTACCAATTACTTTTGTTAGACACACTAAATTCTTTGTAATCAACTTCCCAGATATTTGAATAACAATTGGTGATGGTTTAACTAACTATAACTGAATAAAAGCAAGTAAACTAACAACTAACTATGATTGAGTTGTAAGCAATTAAGAGAAGGATGTAAGGTTATGATTTCCCCTATTGATGGAATCCCTTCCTGTTATGTTTCGCATAGAATTGTCTAATCGTCTCTATCAATCATGAGCACTCTTACTACCGTAAATCTCTCCTGAGTAATTACGACAATTTACTAGACACACTCTCCTGAGTTACACTAGTTGACTTTTATTACAGCTCACTTTAGATCGCACCCAAGGCTTCGTTATCCCTAATCCCACCTTTAAACTCTCAGTTATTGATTCCTCATATACTTTGGGAGTGGTGTTGTTCAACAATTACCTAAATATACACTCTCTCCTCAGTAATACATACTAAATAGGCACAACTAATTAAGGATCCTATCAATTAACTACAACAAAGACGCAGTTGAACAAATAGAGATTAAACCGGGCAAACTATATTAACATAACACGAAGTTCATCCTTCAACAGGTTCCATCAAAATCCTAGACTAAATATTTAGCTACTCATAATCTTGTTCATCATAAAAATAGCAAAATTCATCATAAATGGTAAAATACAAAAGGAAGAAAGGAATAACTCGATGTTGAATTATCCTCCTTGCCTCTTACCTCTCCTTGCCTTCAACTAAGCTGTAAAAACCTTGATAATGTCCCTTTGGTCGAGCTGGACCTCTTGTAGGTTAAGTTAAATTACCCTCGAACTTCCAAGTTTACCCCCGAATTATATGTTCTGAACTGGACTAACACGGTCGCGCCAGTAGGCGTGCTAATGACTGCGCATATGGCATAGTATTCTGCCTCAAAATCCTAGGTTAGCGCGGTCGCGCTAAGCTTGATCATTTTTTCAGCTCCTCTTTTCTCTCTTCTTTCAACGTACTCAACTCCGAGGGGCTTTCCTTGCTTCAATTTAGCTCCAAACACAGTCCTAAGTCCTCATAAGCGCAACTCGCTCCAGCAAAACATGAAATTCACAATTAGAGCCAATTTATCGTCATTTAACTATCCGAGAACAGTGAAACATCGTCAAGCTGGGGAATAAACAGTCGCCAAATTATGTGAATCTAGCCTATTATCACCCATGCATATGCCATGGGCTATGCCACATGAAAATCAACGAATCAGACGGAATTCCAATTTTATGGCCCTAAAATTTCCAGAAATGAGGAACGGTCATGGCAATGCGATGAGTATTGTTTCTTATATCATTTTTAATGGGCCGAAAAGTTTTTACGCAATTCGGGTCTGGTCACCCAAACCCATGAAGATGGAGTGGGCTATAGCATGCGAAAATTTGAGAATGAGGCGGAATTCTAGTTATATCGCCCTTAAACACTAAAAAACAAAAAACGACCATGGCGAGCCGATAACTATTGTTTCTTAGGTGTTTTGATAGGCCAGCAAAATAATAGGCCATTCGGGTTCGGTCCCCCGAACATATATATATGGCGTGAGCTATAATACACTAAAATTTGAGAATCGCACGGAATTTCAGTTTTATGGCCCTAAAATACCAAATAACAAGGAACGGTTATGGCGAAACAATGGCTATTGTTCATTAGGACACTTTTGTTGGGCCGACAAAAATTTAGGCGATTCGGGTCCTATTGCCCTGGCCCATATAGATGGTGTGGGCTATAACACACAAAAATTTGAAAATCAGGCGAAATTTCAGTTTATGGCCCTAAAATGCGAAAAAATGAGAAACGAAATTTCAGTCTGCCTCGTCATCACCATTCCTCATTTTTTCCATTTTAGGCCATAAAACAGGATTTTAGTACGATTTTTGATTTTTCGTGTGCTAATATTCATGCCATCTTTATGAATTCGGACAACCGGCCTCGAATTGCCTAAAATTTTGTAGGTCCATCAGAAACGATCTAATGAATAATAATGAGTGCCTCGCCATGATTGTTCCTTATTTTTTGGTATTTTAGGGCCATAAAACAGGAATTTGGGACGATTTTTGGTTTTCGTGTGCTAATATCCAAGCCATCTTTATCAATTTGAGCGATCGGCCCGAATCGCCTAAAATTATTTGGGCCATCAAAAATGACCTAATGAACAATAGTCATTACATCGCCATGACCGTTCCTTTTTTTTTTGGTATTTTAGGGCCATAAAATAGGAATTCAACATGACTTACGATTTTTTGTATTCTAATGTCCACGTCATCTTCATGAATTAGGGCGATAAGCTTCGATTCGTCAAATTTTTGTTGGCCCATAAAAATTACCTAATTAAGAATAGTCATTGCCTCGCCATATGTGTTCATCGTTTTTTGGCATTTTAGGACCGTAAAATAGGAATTCAGCACGATTTTTAATTTTTCGTGTGCTAATGTTCACGCCATATTCATGAATTCGGCGACTAGCCAAGAATCGTTTAAAATTTTATGGGCCCATCAGAAACGATTTAATGAACAATAGTCATTGTCTCACCATGATCTTTCCTTGTTTTTGGCATTTTAGGACCATAAAACAGAAATTCAACACGATTTTTGATTTTTCATGCGCTAATGTCCACACCATCTTTATTAATTCAGACAAACGACTCTGAATTGCCTAAAAAAATTTGGGCCCACCAAAAATAACCTAATTCATAGCTTAGCCATGATTGTTCCTCATTTTTTAGCGTCTTAGTGCCATAAAACAAGAATTTAAGACGATTTCCGATTTTTTGTGTGCTAATGTTCATGCCATATTCGTAAATTCGGGCAAGTGACCCCAAATTGCCTAAAATTTTATAGGTCATACAAAACGACCTAATGAACCACAGTTATTGCCTTGCCATAGTCGTTCCTCATTTTGATGGCGTTTTAGGGCCATAAAATAGAAATTCAACACGATCTTTGATTTTTCGTGTTTGTCCACATCATCTTCATGAATTCGGGAGATCGGCCCCGAATCACCTAAAATCTTGTGGGACTATTAGAAATGACCTAATTAACAATAATCATCACTTCTTCATGACCGTTTCTCATTTTTTGGCATTATAGTGCTATAAAACAGGAATCCATGTCATCTTCATGAATTCGGGCGACGGGCCCCGATTCGTAAAATTTTGTTAGCCCATCAGAAACGACCTAATAAAAAATATTCATTAATTGCCTCTCCATGAAATAATAAAAAATTTGTGTTATATTACCTCTAAAATACCAAAAAATAAATCCGAAAATCATGGCAAAGAAATGAGTATTGATCACTAGGCCGTTTCTTATAGACCTATAAAATTCCAGGTCAATCAGAGTCTGTCGATGAAATTCTACAAAATTAGCATATACTAATACATACAGAAATAAATATAACTATAAATTTGTGTTACATTATCACAAAACGTCGTAAACTGATGGGTTGTCTTTTCCTCTACATGCTAAGCTTAATTCATTTTTTCCTCTCTATTCCTCTCTCTCATGCAATCTCAGAGACTTAATTCTGCTTACACCGTAGAGATCTTCATTCACCATATATTTGAGTTGTGGCAAAAAGTGGGCTTTCTTCACATTTCTGATGCAAGGCTAGACCTTTAATTACACTCTGTTTGGATCATTGTTTCCCGTCATTTTATAATGTATCGTATCATTTTATGAATACAATGTTTAGATAGATTGTATTGTTTGTTATTGTTAAATAATATTTTGCTGTTTGGTTTGACTGTATTGTAGTGTACCGTAACTGATAAGTTTACTAAAATACCCTCAATTATTTAAATATTAAATTTATCAAAAATTATGCATAAAAATAATTTTAAAAAATAAAACAGAAGAAGGCAAAACACCTTATGAAAGCAGAACAAAGGAGCGAGACAGAAGAAGAAAATACAAAGGAGCACAACTAATTAAAATTGAGTTAAAAGCAAATTAGGAAAAAAAATAAAATAGAAGGCGACAAAACACCTTTAATGTTGGCGACAGAAGTTCTAAAAAAAAAGTAGGTCATAGGTTGGAGATTTGGAGTTAAAATAACAAAAAAAGCTAAACGGTAAAATAGAATTGTGTAGTAATAAGTTAGGACATAATTGGAAAGAAAAATAGGAAACAATCCCAACACACCAAATCGGTTGTTTCAAAAAAGGGGATTTTTCATTGTTCCGGAACAATAGATTTAACAATACAACACAATCAATTTTAATGAAACAATTAAAACAAATATTGTTTTGGGATAACAATACAATACGATACATCGGGAACAACCATCCAAACAAAATGTTAATGTTCGGATTATATTTTAATTGACTACCGTAATGGAGGAATTAATAAAATGATGTGAAAAGCGAAGATTTTATATATATATATATATATATATATATATATATATATATATATATATATATATATATATTTTGGGCGGAAAAAGATGTACAAATGATCACTCTTGTTAATACCTAATTACACAACCGAGGCCTTGAACATTAATAAAATGAGTAAAAATCATGAAATACAGGTACAAATTTTTAGCAAATATTAAAATAAAATATTAGTCATTTTTTATTTATTTATATTTTTTTCAATAAAGTTACTTGGTAAATGTATAGTGAAAAGTGATAGTATTTGGTGAAATGATTAAAGCTGCGGCATCTACTCAACCATGGGCGAATGCAACATATAGTTACCGGATTTAACTGAATCCAATACTTTCGACGCGAAACATAAATTTAAATGTAAAAATCACTAAAATTATAATAAATAATAGATATGAATTAATAATTTTAAAATATAATGGGTTCAATGCTTATAAAAACTTTAAATGTTGACATAGAATTAAAATTCTAGATCCGCCGCAGAACTCAACCCCAACTAATCCTCCCCTAAATCCTGTTGTAAGAGTCTCATGCAATTTGATATATACTTTGAAAGATTTGTTCCTATTCTTTCTCTTTGTTCCTTCTTTTTTGTGTTTTTTCCCTATAACTTAAGAGTTTCCTGAAAAATAGGGTCCTGAAATTCAGATGTTGGTTTTTGTATCAACACTTAAACTCATTTTCTTCTTTATACCATTCTATTTATAGAAATTCACACACACACACAGAGTGATAGACAGAAACAAGCTTCAGCATGCATATTTTGTGTGTACAGGACTAAAGATATGGTGTGATTTTGGTTGGTTTTGGCAAGTCTTGGTTTGAGCTCTATCAGCTTATCAGGTGATTTCATTGAATCTTTTCTTGAACTTAATTTATTCTATTATAGTGAGTTGTTTTATACTGTATCCAAAATTTTGAGTTTATAAATTTTGAATTTTAGAAAAGAAGCTTATTAGAAGGGGAGTCTTGGAGTAACGTTAAAGTTGTTTCCGTGTGACCTATAAGTTACGGGTGTGAACCCTGGAAACAACTTCTAATACTTGCATTAGGGTGGACTGTCTGCATCACACTCCTTGAGGTACGATAACTCTTCTTCGAACCCTGCATGAATACAGAATGTCTTGTTCACCAGGCTGCCCTCTAGAAAAGAAGTTTATTGGGTTTTAAATAAATTAGTTTATATATATTTCATGAATTTTTTAACATAAATACATAATATGATTAGCCAAAGTTATTAGGTTCTGTAGAACACATAGGTAGAACTATAGTCGATGAGTGAGCAGTGCCGCATTAACTTATTGAGACTAAAGGAGTTAACTAAAAGTTGCTTTATGAATAATGCATAATTCCTTAAGCCTAAAAAGTTTCTCTCTAGTCAAGACTTTGAAACACCACCAGTGTGTCTAAATGCCACCAACACCCAACTCCTTAACAATTCCCCCTAAACTGCCGGATATCAACCCAATCACCAGCCCCATGGAAGCCAAATCCATGACAAAAGAACCTATTTCTTTTAAGGATAAACTCCTTAACAAAGAGATGAGCCTTAATATAGATCTAACCTATGATTCATCACTTCCACAATAAGTCCCAATGGATTTCCACTATGGCACAAAGATCCTAAGCGAACCATCAATTCCCTCCCACGAGTATAACATCTCAGTATCTATTACGAATGAAGACAAACAAAGAATCTACCTTCCATGGAGGTACTCTTTAATCATTAAGTTACAAGGGAAGAGGATCACTCATGATTTGTTGAAAAAGAAATTAATAGATCTTTGGAAATCATCAGAAAACTTCCCACTAATTGATCTAGGAGAAGACTACTATATCATTCGATTCATTAAAGAAGAGAACATGGCTAATGTATTCCAAAATGTCCTTGGTTTATCTATGGTCACTTCCTCTCAGTCCAACGATGGATTCCAAATTTTGTAGCATCTAAAGCAACACAATCTTTTACTGCAATCTGGATTCGACTTCCCCAACTTCCCACTGAATTTTACGATAAGGAAATACTACAAAAAGTAGGAAGCCCAATAGGAAGACTCCTGAAAATTAATGCTTATACGTCGACAGCCCTCCGAGGGAGATATGCTCATCTCTGTGTGGAACTCACTCTAAACAAACCTGTCACCCCGTTCCTCCTTATAGGATCTCACAAACAACATATCCACTATAAAGGTGACAAATTCCTATGTACAACATGTGGTCACCTAGGCCATGTAACAACTCAGTGCAATCACCCCAAAACCATTCAAAGGCAGGAACCACTCATCAAAGATCTAGACACAATCCAATTCGGGCAAACCAAGTTGGAAGGACTATGGAAAACTGTCCTTTTCAAAAGAGGTAAACGAAGAGATCTCCCAAGAAATGTCTCAGAATTGCCAGAGATTGTTCAAGGACCAGGTATTAGCGTAAATATTTTTGAAGCCAAGTCAGGTAAATTTCTATCCTCTCAAAAGTTTTGTTACAAAACTAAATCTCACCAATTACAATCTTCCAACAATGGTAAAATAACCCTCTCCCATACCCTAGCAAAAACTCTAGTAGTTTTCATGTGCTGGAACAAACCAACTCAGATGATAATTACTCTAATGACGTGAGTAACAACCTTAATACAAACGTTACCAATATTAATTACGATAATATTCCCACAATACACAATAAAAAAACCCGTTAAAAATAATCAAAATACTAATCTCCCTAACAAGGATATTACCAATAAAATAATAGATAAAATAATGGGCCCATTTTTCACCCCACACGCCCAAACTTCCCCCCTATCAGCTACACCCACCATACCACTCACCCAATCAAACCCTAATAACACCCATAATACCACCCTACCTTACAGCACACTCCTCACTAATGAAGATCCTATTAATCCTACCCCTAACACCCCTCTATTGTGCAACATTATCCCAACCAACTCCTCTCCCTTGCGTGCAGAATCTAACAGTAAATGTCTGTCAAACAATAACCAAGCCAATGAACAAATGGCCATTGATATTCCCTACAAAAGACACCCCATCCTAATTCGCTCATGAACCAGAAAATCTCTAATAAATACACGCCAAACCAGTCAGTTTGCATGCAAGAAAACAAATCAATAATTGAGATCCTAGGAAACATTAACTCTCCTCTGTCCCCATTAAATTGTCAAAATTCTATCAAAATGCCCAGAATCCCAATCTCAACAAGAAGACGCCATCGTCTCATCCAACTCCAAAGAATAACACTCAACTCAAATATGGAACCCAATCCTCCTCAAAACCACCAGAATCAGAACCAAAACAATCAGCTAAGGAGGATACTGATCCAACCTCCTCTTCCTCAGAACCATCAACCATTATCCTAGGTGGAAATAGGGCTTCTAGGCCATGCGCTCTCCTTCAACATCACACTATAAGGGAGGGAAACATTGATAGTGATCCAAAATTCTCACTACATTGCTCAACTGATATCCGAAGGAGTTCGCATGGCGATGAACAATTACATCAACCAAATATGGTTGAACAACATCTTAAACCCTATAGCCCCATCTCTCACCACCAACCAAATTCAAGCAATAAGGGGGGGGGGGGACTAGAACATGCCTCCAAACTTTGTCCAAATTTAGAATCCAATTTCGGTTGTAGATCTACTCTTCTTCACCCCGGAATTCCTAACCACCATGAATCTAGTGTTCACACCTTGGACTGCACATGCAAACCCATCACCACCTCCGGATGTACCAGTTGTCCAAGACATGCAAACCCTTCACCCTTATCAAAATCAAAACTAAATGGAGCAGGAAATGGAGGAAGAAATCGATCCAATAAACTTGATCCCTCAAAATGTGGTCGAGGATTCAAACCTAGACGAGCTAAAAATCTTTCTATTTATGGAAAGGCAAGAGCAGAAGCAAATTCTTTACTGTCCGTTGGCCCTGTACAAGTGCACAATGGACATAAGACCACCAGCAGACCCTACCATAGGAAAACACGCAGTGATTCTCGTTCCTTTTCAGAGGAGGAATCCCATATTCCCAAGGAGAATGAGGTAAAATGGAGACCTGAACAACCCGGTCTTAAACATGAATATATCAACCACGTTAATAATTTGGAACATAAGAGGGGGTAACAATGATAGTTTTAGGCTAAGCTTCAGGGATCTAATTGAAACACATAACCCTAGTATGGTTACACTTTTGGAAACCAAGATGGACATCCACCTCTCTCCTCAATCCTTTTGGATTCACAGATATGATAGAGATTCTAGCAGATGGTCAGTCGGGAGGTATGGTTATCTTGTGGGATCATACCAAGGTTATGGTCCATAGCTTTGTGCGTAGAAGCCAGGAAATTAGTGCCACAATCGAGGTATTCTCCCTTAACAAAACTTGGTATTTTACTTCTATTTATGCTAGTACTGATAGTAAAATGAGGAACACTATGTGGAATAATTTATTAGATATTCATAGTAAAATTAGTGGCCCTTGGTTAATAGGGGTGATTTCAATGATGTCATATGCTCCGATGAGAAATTAGGTGGTAGAAAAATTAATCAAAATAGAGCAAAGGTCCTGTAGGATTTTATTAACCACTGTAATCTTATTGACCTAGGTTTCAAAGGTCCTAAATTTACGTGGTCGAATAAAAGAAAAAAAATAAAGGCCTCATTCTAGAAAGGTTAGATAGGGTGTTTGCCAATAAGGAGTGGATTGAATCTTGCCCTGATGCTTACATTACCCATCTCTCTAGAATCCACTCGGATCATAACCCCTTATTGATCACTTGCAACCCTATAAAATGTAACACCTTTAAAAAATCTTTCCGACTAGAGACATTTTGGTGCCATCATCCGGATTTCATAAATTTAGTTAGAAATAGTTGGAGTAACTCCAACTATATTCATAGCTCCCAAAACTTTAAAGATAATATCATACAGTGGAGTAGGAATCATTTTGGAGATATTCAACTTAAAAAATCTAGGATTATTGCTAGACTAAACGGCATTCAATGCTCTAATAACTATAACTCAAATTTTTATTTAGAATTTAGAATCTAATCTTCAACAAGAGTATAGAGAGATTCTTAAATTAGAAGATGAATACTGGAGAATTAGAGCCAGAATGTCTTGGATTCAAGAAGGTGACACGAATACAAAATTCTTCCATATTAATGCAACCAATAGAGCTAGGAAAAACAAAATCGTTTATTTCAAAGACGAATTTGGTAATTGGATCAATGAACCTAACAAAACCCTAGACCACACACTCAACTACTTTAAGAATGCCTTCCAAATTGATCATTCTGCCTCCAATTGGTCTCTTATTAAAAACAATCCAAAATTTTTTAACAACCTTGATCTCTCTACCCTTGACAATCATCTTATAAAGGGAGAAATCTACAAGGCAGTCTTTTCCTTCAAACAATTTAAATTCCCGGGTCTAGATGGCATACATCCCTTTTTTTACCAGAAATATTGGAGCATTGTAGGCAAATCAGTTATAGATTTATGTACCCAAGTATTTAATACTCAATCTCTACCTAATGATATCAACAACACCTACATTTGTCTAACCCCCAAAGTCCCAAATGCCAATAATCTGAAAAACTTTAGGCCTATAGGACTTTGCAATACTATTTATAAAATCATTACCAAAATCATTGCCAATAGAATTCAACCTTTCCTCAACCAAATTATAAGTCCTTTCCAAGCTAGCTTCTTAAAAGGGAGAAGGTCTTCTGATAATGCCATCATAATCCAAGAAATGATGTGCCATTTTAAAAAAATGAAAGGGAAAAAAGGCAACATGATTCTAAAATTAGATCTGAAAAAAGCCTTCGACAGATTGGAATGGTCTTTCATCTACTTAACCCTTTCTTACTTCCAATTCCCTACTAACATAAAAAAAATCTTATTATGAATTGCATCAGCACTAGCAACATTGCCATTTTAGTAAATGGCACTACAACCTCTTTCTTTGCACCAAGTAGGGGTATCAAACAAGGCTGCCCCATATCCCCCTTTATATTCATTTTTGTGCATGGAAATGCTATCCCGACTAATCTGTCACCAAGTTGACATCAATCTTTGGGACCCCATTAGACTAAGCAACCATAATACTAGCATATCTCACTTGTTTTTTGCAGATGATATTACCCTCATGGCAAAAGCTGATAAAATAAACCATCAAAGAATGCCTTAATATTTTCTGCAATATGTCTGGTCAAAAGATCAATAGGGGGAAATCAAAGATTTTATCTCCCAAAACTGTCCTATTCAAGTTACCAGAGAAATTGCATCAGGTTTTAACATCAATATAGACAATAAGTTTGGCAACTACTTGGGGTTTCCAATTCTTAACAATGCTCCCAAAGCAAAAGACTACCAATTCATTATTGAGAAAATGCGGGCCAAACTTTCAAATTGGAAAACCAATTTTCTAAACATAGCTGGTAGGACTACCTTAGCCCTTGCTACTCTCAACTCTATCCCAAACCATGCTATGCAATATACTTTGCTCCAAAAAAAAACCCTTAAACTTATTGATCAAATTCAAAGGAATTTTGTTTGGGGCACTACATCAAATCAGAAAAAACTTCACCTTATTAATTGGAACACTGTTACCAAGCCCAAAACTCTAGGAGGTCTAGGAATGAAACATGCCCTTTCAAATAATAAAGTTTTACTAGGTAGTCTCTCTTGGAGACTCGTTAACAATACCTCATCACCTTGGGCAAATCTCCTAATACGCAAATACTGCAAAAGGAATATCAAACACACCTCCTTCATTTGGAAAAGTGTTGTTACTGGCTGGAAAATTTGTAACCAAGGAATTCAATGGCTTCCGGGCAAAAGCTCTAATCTTAATAGTTGGGAGACCCACTGGATCCCTCAACTCTTAACTCTTAGAGCTGGCATTGAGGGCCCTCTAAACAAAAATGAAGCTAACCTTCCTATTAAGAAATTATACCACAAAGGAAAATGAAATTTTCAGGAAACTTCTTTTACTATCCCTTCCTCTATCATGGACAAAATCAATTCTATCCCCTTACCCCTCCAAAGTATAGATAAACCCCTTTGGAGTCTCAGCCCAAACGAGATATTCAACACAGAATCTTGCTACAACTTACTAATCCAAAGGGACATTAGTAACCAAGACTTTGTGTGGATATGGAAACTATCTTGCCCTAACAAAATAAGATACTTCTTTGGCAAATCCTTCACAATAAGATTCCTTGTTGTTCATATCTCCATCACATTGGAATAAATATAAACCCCAATTGCCCTAGATGCAAAAACCAAGAGGAAACCATCACTCATATTTTCCTCACATGTCCCATAGTCTCAGCGATATGGAGACAGTTTAATATCACAAATATGAACACTAATCCGGACAAACACTGGCTAACCAAGCTAAGAGACATAAACCCAATTCCCCTGAAAATTCTTTGGAACAATCTCCTACCTTTCCTTCTATGTGGGATCTGGATCAATAGAAACAACAATAATATCAATAACACCCACTACTCCCCCCGTATGAAAGACATCTCTAACCTAGCCTGTGAATTCCTCTTTTTCAACTCCACTGGCACAACAACTATGGATAAACCCAGCATTAACATAAAATGGTATCCCCCACAACACGACTGGTACAAACTAAACACAGATGGTGCTTTTAAACACGAAGGTAACAAATCTGGTATTGGGGGAGTGTTCCGCAACAACAAAGGAAGATAGATATTAGGTTATTAGAAAATGGATAAGGCTATATCACCTCTGCATGCAAAACTTCAGGCAATCCATGAAGTCATGAAAATAGCAACCTATTACAACCTATTTCCACTAGAAATCGAAACAGACTCCACTGATGCTATACATGCACTTAATAATGATCATCTTGTTATGACTAATATTATTCATGCATGCAGGTTATTGATGCTCCAGCGAAAGGACATGTCCCTACGGCATAACTTCCGGGAAGGAAACCAAGTAGCTCATCTTTTGGCAACAGATGCAAACAAAGACGCCTTTTGGCAACCATGCAAGAAGTCACCAAAACTACATCCAACACCAGCTCATTTTGTTAACTCTCAACTTGCTTAAGATATGGATGTTGTTTACCTTTCCAAGAAGTCACTAGACATTATGGCTTGTAATAGACTAATACTCCTAGGCAACTAGAATGTCACAAACATTGGGATACCAAGTTGTGACAAGCTGCATTCTCAGATCTTATGTACTAAGAACAATCTTTAATGCTTTTATAATATAAATATCCTTATTATCAAAAAAAAAAAGGTAGAACTATAGCCCTGCCTCCGTATAGTGGAGTATTAGGTTTTATTCTTTGGTTAGACCTTGGGATTGAATCACAAGTGAATCCAGGATTTTAAATTAATTATGTAAGATAATATATTATTGCATTTGTATTAATTTGAGAAGTCGATCGATACAAATATAGTACATCCCTACTAATAAGTTTTTTTAAAGAAATTTCAATCGAATATATGGTTAAATAAAAATCGTAGGTGTTATAAATCAATAAAAAAAAGAACTATTTATAGGGAAAGAGTGATTTAACCACCAAGTAACAAACCCTAAAATCTCTCTAAAATATAGACATTCACCATAAATAAAATACTATTTATAACACCCCCACCCTTGAATGTCTATTCAACAGATAATGTGTCTCGTTAAAATCTTAACTAAAATAAAACTAGTGGGAAAAATATTCTAGTGAAGGAAAAAGAGTACACATATCTAACAATACGCCTTTTGGTTACTTCATTAAAAACTTTGGAAGGAAAACCCATTGGGACAAAACCTTATAAGGGAAAAAGAATACAATGCGTATTAACTCCCCCTGGTAAGAGCATCAATTCACATCCTTGAGCCTTCGCATTCCAATCTTGTGCACCAGCTTCTTGAAGGTTGACATCGCTAGAGATTTGATGAATAAAATAGCCATATTAATTCCGATGAATATGTTGCACCTTCAAAATCCTTGCTATCACATTATCATGCTTATAGTTATAGCAAGATACGTATGTGCGCAGATAGCACTTAGGATATAGTACTTTAGGACCAAGTATTGTATATGCTTCAAGCAATTTAAATCCTTCAAGGATTGTCATATAAGTCATATAATAGACTTTAATTAGATGCATATCAAGTTTTAATGTCATGCTAGACAAATAAGATATCGAAAAACTAATTGCACATATCATTGACTTTATACTTTCAAGTGTTTGAACTACATGTCCAAAACTACATGTCTTTCATATGAAACCAAATTCTACTTGAATTGTTTCTCCAGACTTAAGATCATCATATATATATTTAGCGTTATTTATAAATGTCACGACCCCAATCCCCGGTCGTGATGACGCCCAACACGATGCTAGGCAAGCCCGACCAATTCGTCAATCACAATCCCTTATGTAGAATTCATTACCAATTAATAGGATTTAATGTCAAATTAACATGATTATGACTCTGTAGTAATAGATAAACAGAACGGAAAATCCATAAAATATCAATATAAATCCCACCGATCTGGTGTCACGAGCCAAGAGCCTCTAATACAAGTCTGTGTAGCAACTTATACATAGAGTTTGTCTAGAGTGCGAAAAATAAAGAGGATAAGGGGGAGAAATCGGGTCCTGCAGACCGCCATGCAGCTACCTCGATGGCTCCGAAATACGCTGAACAGCATCAGAAAGCTCAAACTATGCCTCTGGGATACCCGTATCTACACACATGGTGCAGAGAATAAAGTGAGTACTCCAACTCAGTGAGTAATGGCAATAAATAATGACTGACAAAAAGAAAACTCGTAAAACACTACGCAGTTCTATATTAAAATAGTGAGAATATCAAAAACAACAACTGAATGAAGAAGTCAATTAAAAGTCCTTTAAGCCAGTATTCATTTCATTTACTCCTCACGATAACCGAATCCATATTTGTACTGCTGCGGCGTCTAGCCCGATCCATATAGTATACTGTTGTGGCGCGCAGCCCGATCCATATATATATATATACTGCTGCAGCATGCAGCCCGATCCAAGAATAGTCGACTGCGCTCACTGGGGGTGTGCAGACTCCGGAGGGGCTCTTTCATCCCAAGCGCTATACTACTACGGCGTGCAGTCCGACCTATATAATATACTACTGTGGCGTGCAGTCCGATCCATATAATATACTTTTGCGGCGTGCAGTCCGATCCACATAAATATATATACTACTGCGGCGTGCAACCCGATCCATAGCATATCAAATACCCTCACCATGGGGTTCTCGACCCCTCTTAGTCAATATAGACTTGGCCTCTCGGGCACACTAAGATAAGACGGGGTTCTCGACCCACACGTTACTCTCATTAGGATTCAAGAATTTTTAAAGCTGGTTCATATTTTGTTTATCAGTTAAGAACATGACTGAGGGTATGATTTCGACAAGAAAAGTGAGGTCAACCAATACAAATGCCCCTAAGGGTTCTACAGATCGGCACAAGGCCCCAAACATGGCAACTAGCCCATAATATAATGATATTAATTAAGTCTCAGTCAAAAGTATAGTAGAGTCATCAAACGGGATGGACCGAGTCCAAATCCCCAGTAGTAACAGACCTCACGCTCATCATACAACGTGTGTCTCATCTCAACATAGCACCACGTTGTGCAAATTCGGGGTTTCAAACCTTCAGAACATCATTTATAACCATTACTCACCTCAAGCAGGCCGAAATCCTAGCTCGCTACTCCCTTGCCTCGCAAATCAACCTCCTCGAGCGTCGAGTCTAATCAAAACCACAAGTAATACATTACAATAGGCTAAGGGAATACAACCCAATCGAAAAGACTAAAAAAATATCGAAAATCACGAAGTTGGCAAAACCCGAGCCTCGGGCCCACTTCTCGAAAAATCAGAATATTGACATCACCGAATTTCTTATCTCGCCACGAGTCTATACATATCAAGTTTACCGAAATCCGAGTTCAAATGCTCCCTCAAACCCCCAAATTTCTATTTCATAAGTCAAGCCCTAATCCTTCCCTTTTTAATCAAATTTCCATGAATTTAGATATTGAATCTACAATTAAATGATGTTTTTAGGTCATAAGACTCACCTCCAATCAATCCCAGTTGAAACCCTCTTTAATCCTCGTCCAAAAGCTCTCAAGGATGTTCAAAAATGGTGGAAATATACTTAGGCTCGCGGATAAAATGCAATTAAAACCCTTCTGTCCAGCCCAGATTTCTTCTATGCGATCGCATCCAAACCTCTGCGATCGCACAACACAAAATTCAAACTCTCAAAATTCCCTCTATGCGATCGCACTAAAATCCCTGTGATCCCAATGCATTAGCTCCTGAACCTACGCGATCGCATACCTTCACCCGCGTTCGCATTGAACAAAATACCATCCTGGACCCCAGGTCCATTTAATACTACGCGATCGCAATCCACCAAACGTGATCGCAATGAGTAAACTCCTCAACTCATGCGATCGCAAGCCCTACTCTGTGATCGCAATGAGCAACAGAACAGCTTTCCCCAAACCTTCTATGTGATCGCAATGGCACTCCTGCGATCGCAGAGAACAAATGTCTGCAACACTTCAACTGAAAAATCTACAACTTCCAAAGGTTAGAATCGGTCCATTTGACCATCCGAAATCATCCAGAAGCCCCCGGGACCTCAACCAAAAGTGACAACCCATCCTAAAACATCACCCAAACTCGTTCCAATCATCAAAACACATCAAACAACACTAAAACCATCAAATTACAATGGATTCAAGCCTAAATTTCTTTAAAAACTTCCGAAATACGCATTTGATCAAAAACCCGACCAAAACACCTCCGAATGATCTGAAAGTTTGCACACACATCCAAAATCACCTAACAAAGCTACTGTAACTCTTAGAATTCCATTCCGACCCCTGTATCAAAATCTCACCTACCAACCGGAATTCGCCAAAATACTAACTTCGCCAATTCAAGCCTAATTCTACTCCGGACCTCCAAAATCAATTCCAATCATACTTCTAAGCCACATATCAACCCCCGAAGCTAACTGAATCACCGGAAATCACATCCGAGCCCTCTAACTCAATAGTCAACATCCGTTTGACTTTTCCAAAACAAGCCTCCCTTAAAGAGACTAAGTGTCTCATTTCCTACCAATCCGATTTAACTCTGACACACCGAATACCGATAACGAAACATGAAGAAGCATAAAATTGGGGAAACGGGGCAGTAACTCACGTGACGACGGTCCGGGTCGTCACATCCTCCCCGACTAATACAAGCGCTCGTCCTCGAGCGGGTCAAGAAACATACATGGAGCCTCAAATAGGTGAGGATATTTGCGCCGCATCTCCCGCTCGGTATCCCAAGTAGCCTCCTCCATGGGCCGACCTCTCCGCTGCACCTTCACCGAAGCGATATCCTTTGATCTCAATCTCCGAACCTGACGACCCAAAATAGCCATTGGCTCTACATCGTAGGTCAAATCATCATCCAACTGGACCATGCTGAAGTCTAAAACATGAGACGGGTCCCCAACATACTTCCGGAGCATAGAAACATGGAATATCGGATGCACACTCAACAGGCTGGGTGGCAAAGCAAGCTCATAAGCCACCTCCCCAATCCTCCGAAGCACTTCAAAAAGCCCAATGAACCGCGGACTCAACTTGCCTTTCTTCCCAAACCTCATAACACCCTTCATGGGTGAAACCTTCAGCAAGACCTCCTCACCAACCATATAGGACACATCTCGAACCTTCCGGTCCGCATAACTCTTCTGACGTGACTGAGCTGTACGAAGTCTTTTCTGAACCACCTTCACTTTCTCTAAGGCATCCTGAACCAAGTCTGTTCCCAACATCCTAGCCTCGCCAGGCTCGAACCAACCAACTAGAGATCTATACCGTCTCCCATACAAGGCCTCATATGGTGCCATCTGAATGCTGGACTGATAGCTGTTGTTGTAGGCAAACTCTGTAAGTGGCAGAAACTCATCCCAAGAACCTCCGAAATAAATAACACAGGCGTGCAACATGTCCTCCAGTATCTGAATGGTGTGCTCGGATTGTCCGTCCGTCTGAGGATGAAACACTGTGCTCAACTCTACTTGAGTACCCAACTCTCTCTGCACGGCTCCCCAAAACTGTGAAGTAAACTAAGTACCCCTATCTGAGATAATAGACACTGGAACCCCATGCAATCGGACAATCTCCCGGATAAAGATCCCTGCCAGCCGCTCCGAAGAATAGGTAGTACATACTGGAATGAAGTGCGCGAACTTGGTCAGCCTGTCCACAATCACCCAAATCGAATCAAACTTCTTCAAAGTTCGAGGAAGACCACTCACAAAATCCATGGTGACCCTCTCCCACTTCCACTCGGGAATAACCATCTACTGAAGCAAGCCACCCGGTCTCTGATGCTCATATTTCACCTGCTGACAATTGAAACACCGAGCTACAAATCCCACGATATCTTTCTTCATTCTTCTCCACCAATAGTGCTGCCTCAAATCCTGATACATTTTCGCGGCACCCGGATGAATGGAATACCGGGAGCTATGGGCCTCTTCCAGAATCAACGCTCTAAGCCCATCCACATTGGGCATACAAATCCGGCTCTGCATCCTCATCACACCATCATCACCGATGGTCACATCTCTGGCATCACCATGCTGAACTCTGTCCTTAAGGACAAACAAATGCGGATCATCATACTGGTGAACTTTGATGTGATCATATAAGGAAGACCAAGAAACCACACAAGCCAACACCCGACTGGGCTCCGAAATATCCAATCTCACAAACCGATTGGCCAAGGCCTGAATATCAACTACAAGGGGTCTCTCCCCAACTGGAATATATGCCAAACTCCCCATACTCACTGCCTTTTGGCTCAATGATCGGCCACCACGTTGGCCTTTCCCGGATGGTACAAAATAGTGATATCATAATCCTTAAGCAACTCCAACCATCTCCGCTGCCTCAAATTAAGATCTTTTTGCTTGAACAAATGCTGAAGACTGCGATGATCCGTGAACACCTCACAAGATACACCATACAAGTAATGCCTCCAAATCTTCAATGCATGAACTATGGAAGCCAACTCCAAATCATGAATGGGGTAGTTCTTCTCATGGGGCTTCAACTAACGAGAAGCATAAGCAATAACTCTACCCTCCTACATCAACACACAACCAATCCCAACTCTCGAAGCATCATAATACATAGTATATGAACCTGAAACTGATGGCAAAACCAACACTAGAGCTGTGGTCAAGGCTGTCTTGAGCTTCTGAAAGCTCTCCTCACACTCGTCCGACCATACAAATGGAGCACACTTCTGAGTCAACTTGGTCAAGGGCGATGCAATGGATGAAAATCCCTGAACAAACCGGCGATAATAGCCTGCCAACCCAAGAAAGCTACGAATCTCTTTGGCTGAGGACGGTCTGGGCCAACTCTGAACCGCCTCTATCTTCTTCGGATTAACCTGTATACCCTTACTGGACACCACGTGCCCCAAGAAAGCCACTGAACTGAGCCAAAACTCACACTTGGAGAATTTTGCATAAAGTTTCTCCTCCCTCAATCTCTGCAACACAACACTCAAATGCTCCGCGTGCTCCTCCTGACTACGCGAGTATACCAGAATATCATCAATGAATACTATAACGAATGAATCAAGATAAGGCTAGAACACGCTATTCATCAAATGCATGAATGTTGTTGGGGCATTGGTTAGCCCGAATGACATAACAAGAAACTCATAATGACCATATCTGGTCCTGAAAGCAGTCTTAAGAATATCTGAATCCCTGATCTTCAATTGGTGATAACCCGAACGAAGATCAATCTTGGAGAACACTCTCGCTCCCTGAAGCTGATCAAATAAATCATCAATGCGAGGCAAATGATACTTGTTCTTAATTGTTACTTTGTTTAATTGCCTATAATCAATGCACATTCTCATCGTGCCATCCTTATTCTTCACAAATAAAACTGGTGCACCCCAAGGGGACACACTAGGCCGAATGAACCCCTTATCTAGGAGTTCCTGAAGCTGTTCTTTCAATTCTTTCAACTCTGCTGGTGCCATACGATATGGCGGAATAGAAATGGGCTGAGTGCCCGGCACCAGTCAATACCAAAATCAATGTCCCTATACGGTGGCATGCCCGACAAGTCTGCAGGAAACACATCGGGAAAATCCTTCACAACTGGGACAGAATCGATACTAGGAGTCTCAACTCTTACATCCCTTACAAATGCTAGATATGAAAGGCAACCCTTCCCCACCATACGCTGGGCCTTCAAGAAAGAGATCACTCTACTAGGGATATAATTAGTCACACCACGCCACTCGATCCGCGGTACACCCGGCATAGCCAAAGTGACTATCTTAACATGACAGTCTAGAATAGCACGACATGGAGATAGCCAATCCATGCCCAAAATGACATCAAAATCCACCATGCTCAATAGCAATAGATCCACTCGGGTCTCCAAACCCCCAATAGTCACCACACATGACCGGTACACACGGTCTACACCAACAGTATCACCCACTGGGGTAGATACATGAACAGGTAAAACAAGAAACTCATGGGGCGTACCCAAATAATGAGCAAGGTATGATGACACATAAGAAAAGGTGGAACCGGGATCAAATAATGCAAAGGCATCTCTGTGGCAGACTAAAACAATACTTGTAATGACAGCATCCGAAACAATGGCGTCGGGTCTGCTTGGGAGTGCATAGAAATGGGCCTGACCACCCCCTGATCGACCTCCCCTCTAGGACGACCCCTGGCTGCCTGACCTCCCCCTAGCTGGCTGGGCGGGTGGTGAAGTAACTGGAGTAGAAGTCGAGGGCTGACCCCTCTGCTGAGATGAGCTAGCAACATAGCGAGGACACTCCCTCCGCATATGCCCGAACTCTCCACACTCATAGCAACTCTCGGGTGCTAGGAACTGGGACTAAAGGGAACCCCTCGTGCCAGAGTGGCTAGCTGATGCACTCGGCCTGGAAGAACCCTGAGCAGATGGAGCACGAGACAAACTCTGTGCCGGAAGAGCGCTGAGAGATGGCTGACTCAGCTGAGAACCCTGATAACCATGACCACAAGATCCACCTCGGTACTCATGTCAAGCTGACTGAGCGAGCCTGAAAGAACGACCCCGACCCTACTGGAACTGGCCCCTTGAAAGAGCGCCACTGAAATTGCCAGAACCTCGAGGCCTCTTGGCCTCCCTCTCCTGACGGCGAGCCGTCTCAATATCACGAGCAATATCAACTGCATCCTCGAAGGAAATACCCAGAACTCTCTCTCGAGTCATCAGAATACGAAGGTGATAATTAAGACCATCCACGAACCTCTTAATCCTCTCCGATCAATCGGAACTATCCATGAGGCATAACGAGCCAACTCAAAAAATCTTGCCTCATACTGAGACACAGTCATATCTCCCTGGCGAAGCCACTCAAACTGTCTACACAACTCCTCCCTCTGATACTGCGGTATCCACTTCTCCAAGAAGAGAGTGGAGAACTCCTGCCAAGTCAAAGGTGCTTCACCTGTTGGCCTACGCCGCTCATACGCCTCCCACCAAGTGAAGGCCGCTCCAGTAAACTAAAATGTAGTAAAAGCCACACCGCTAGACTCAAGAATCCCTGCTGTCCGAAGCATACACTGACACTTGTCGAGAAAACCCTGGGCATCCTCGCCCTGAGCACCACTGAAAGAAGGAGGCTGAAGTCTACTAAACCTCTCGAGATGATGCTGCTCATCGTCTGGCATAACTAGAACCCTGTACTCCTGAACGGGTACCACTAGCTGCACTGGAGGTGCCTCTGGAGTTTGTAATCCCTGCACTACCTGCTCAGGTGTGCGAGCAGCAGAGGTCTGATTGCCTCCCCCGGCCTGCGAAGTAGCTGCTGCTACTGTGGTGGCTGAAACCACCTGAGCCAGGCCCGTACAAACTATCAATATCTAGGCCAGTGTCTCCTGGAGACCCGGTATCACAATGGGCACAGCTGGTGCCTGCACTGGTGCTGCTGGAGCCTGGTCCTGAGCTGGGGAAACTAAAGGATCCAAAGGTGCTGCCCCTGCTGCTCTGCCTCTACCACGACCATGACCGCGTCCACGGCCTCTAGTAGCCTCAGTAGGTGGTACTGATGGTCGTCCGACACGTCCGGTAGCTTGAGTCCTCACCATCTGTGAGAGAATGGAATAAAGAGAAATTTAGTATTCGGATCTACAAGTTCGCACGAAAAGAATTTCAAGAATGTGGAATTTTCCTAACAGGTTCTGCAGCCTCCCGAGGATAAGTACAGACGTCTCCGTACCGATCCGCGAGACTCTACTAAACCGGCTCAAGACTCGCGAGACCTAGTAACCTAGGCTCTGATACCAACTTGTCACGACCCCAATCCCCGGTCGTGATGGCGCCCAACACGATGCTAAGCAAGCCCGACCAATTCGTCACTCACAATCCCTTATGTAGAATTTATTACCAATTAATAGTATTTAATGCCAAATTAACATGATTATGACTCTGTAGTAATAGGTAAACAATACGGAAAATCCATAAAATATCAAGATAAATCCCACTGATCTGGTGTCACAAGCCAAGAGTCTCTAATACAAGTCTGTGTAGCAACCTATACATAGAGTTTGTCTAGAATGCGGGAAATAAAGAGGATAAGGGGGAGAAATCGGGTCCTGCGGACGCCATGCAGCTACCTCGATGACTCCGGAATAAGCTGAACAGCAGCAGAAAGCTCAAACTATGCCTCTGGGATACCTGTATCTGCACACATGGTGCAGGGAGTAAAGTGAGTACTCCAACTCAATGAGTAATCGCAATAAATAATGACTGACGGAAAGAAAACTCGTAAAACACTATGCAGTTCTATATTAAAACAGTGAGAATATAAAAAATAGCAACTGAATGAAGAAGTCAGTTAAAAGTCCTTTAAGCCAATATTCATTTCATTTACTCCTTATGATAACCGAATCCATATTTGTATTGCTGTGGCGTGCAGCCCGATCCATATAGTATACTGCTGCGACGCGCAGCCCGATCCATATATATATATATATACTGTTGCGACGTGCAGCCCGATTCAAGAATAGTCGACCGCGCTCACTGGGGGTGTGTTGACTCCGTAGGGGCTCCTTCAGCCCAAGCGCTATACTACTGCGGCGTGCAGTCCGACCCATATAATATACTACTGCGGCGTGTAGTCCGATCCATATAATATACTTCTGCGGCATGCAGTTCGATCCGCATAAATATATATACTGCTGCGGCGTGCAGCCCGATCCATAGCATATCAAATACCCTCACCATGGGGTTCTCGACCACTCTCAGTCAATATAAACTTGGCCTCTCGGGCACACTAAGATAAGACGGGGTTCTCGACCCACACGTTACTCTTATTAGGATTTAACAATTTCTAAAGCTGGTTCATATTATGTTTATCAGTTAAGAACATGACTGAGGGTATGATTTCGACAAGAAAAGTGAGGTCAACCAATATAAATGCCCCCTAAGGGTTCTACAGATCGGCACAAGGCCCCAAACATGACAACTAGCCTATAATATAATGATATTAATTAAGTCTCAGTCAAAAGTACAGTAGAGTCATCAAACGGGATGGACCGAGTCCAAATCCCCAGTAGTAACAGACCCCACGCTCATCATACAGCATATGTCTCATCTCAACATAGCACCACGTTGTGCAAATCCGGGGTTTCAAAACTTCAAAACATCATTTATAACCATTACTCACCTCAAGCAGGCCGAAATCCTAGCTCGCTACTCCCTTGCCTCGCAAATCAACCTCCTCGAGCGTCGAATCTGTTCAAAACTACAAGTAATACATTACAATAGTCTAAGGGAATACAACCCAATCGAAAAGACTAAAACAATATCGAAAATCACGAAGTTGGCAAAACCCGAGCCCCGGGCCCACTTCTCGAAAAATCAGAAAATTGACATCACCGGATTTCTTATCTCGCCACGAGTCTATACATATCAAGTTTACCGAAATCCGAGCTTAAATGCTCCCTCAAACCCCCAAATTTCTATTTCATAAGTCAAGCCCTAATCCTTCCTTTTTTAATCAAATTTCCATGAATTTAGATGTTGAATCTACAATTAAATGATGTTTTTAGGTCATAAGACTCACCTCCAATCAATCCCAGTCGAAACCCTCTTTAATCCTCGTCCAAAAGCTCTCAAGGATGTTCAAAAATGGTGGAAATAGACTTAGGCTCGCGGATAAAATGCAATTAAAACCCTTCTGTCCAGCCCAGATTTCTTCTATGCGATCGCATCCAAACCTCTGCGATCGCACAACACAAAATTCAAACTCTCAAAATTCCCTCTATGCGATCGCACTAAAATCCCTGTGATCGCAATGCATTAGCTCCTGAATCTATGCGATCGCATACCTTCACCCGCGTTCGCATTGAACAAAATACCATCCTGGACCCCAAGTCCATTTAATACTACGCGATCGCAATCCACCAAACGCGATCGCAATGAGTAAACTCCTCAACTCATGCGATCGCAAGCCCTACTCTGCGATCGCAATGAGCAACAGAACAGCTTTCCCCAAACCTTCTATGTGATCGCAATTGCACTCCTGCGATCGCAGAGAACAAATGTCTGCAACACTTCAACTGAAAAATCTACAACTTCCAAAGGTTAGAATTGGTCCATTTGACCATCCGAAATCACCCCGAAGCCCCTGGGACCTCAACCAAAAGTGACAACCCATCCTAAAATATCACCCAAACTCGTTCCAATCATCAAAACACATCAAAAAACACTAAAACCATCAAATTACAATGGATTCAAGCCTAAATTTCTTTAAAAACTTCCGAAATACGCATTTGATCAAAAACCCGACCAAAACACCTCCGAATGATCTGAAAGTTTGCATACACGTCCAAAATCACCTAACAAAGCTAATGCAACTCTCAGAATTCCATTCCGACCCCTGTATCAAAATCTCACCTACCAACCGGAATTCGCCAAAATACTAACTTCGCCAATTCAAGCCTAATTCTACTCCGGACCTCCAAAATCAATTCCAATCACACTCCTAAGCCACATATCAACCCCCGAAGCTAACCGAATCACCGGAAATCACATCCGAGCCCTCTAACTCAATAGTCAACATCCGGTTGACTTTTCCAAAACAAGCCTCCCTTAAAGAGACTAAGTGTCTCATTTCCTATCAAAACCAATCCGATTTAACTCTGACACACCGAATATCGATAACGAAACATGAAGAAGCATAAAATTGGGGAAACGGGGCAGTAACTCACGTGACGACGGTCCGGGTCGTCACATCCTCCCCGACTAATACATATAAGCTATATATATATATATATATATATATATATATATATATATATATATATATATATATATATATATAGTGCCTTATATATAGCTTATATGTTTTAGATATATACTATATATACTATATCAAATTTAACACAAAATAAATTGCAAAGAAATATTCAAGGGAATGTCTTATAATTTTTATTATTACGACATTAACAAAAAATGACAATATCTTTCTTAGTCTTCCTCCGCCCAATAGAATGAGCACAACAAGGTACTAATACCACCATTAAAAGGAAAAAAAACTAAGGAAGATGTGCCAAAATACAAGTTACACATTAGTCTATGTATTATCTCTAACAAATCTCATAAATCCTTCAAGGTCCGGAGGAATTTTCGTTGGTGGTGGTGGAAAAGAAGCTTGTTCATCACCACTTCCGGGCGAAGCAACATCCTGCGCAAGTTCCGCTAGCATTTTTTCATAAGCTTCGTCTATCTCCGGTTATGATTCTTCAAGTCCAAAATTTCTTCTTACCGACGGATCCAATCTCTGAAGAGTACTGATTTTTCCAAGCTCTCCCTCATAGATGCTCTATGATCACCTATTTGAAGTCTCGCTTGACTGAAAGCGCTTTCCGATGCCATTGTTGAAGCTTGAACACTGAAAATATCTCGAGCCATCCTTGAAAGAACCGGATAGTATTTTTGTTTGTCCTTCCACCATTTCAAAACATCGAAGGAGCCGTCGGGATTCTCTGATTCAAGTCCCTGCGACAAATAAACTTGAAGCTCATTTAGTTGTGAACTATCACCAATATTATACCTTGAGAACCCCGGAACTCCGTCCAAGAACTAAGAGCTTTTAGGCCCGCAGTTCTTTTAGACGATTGCAAACTAGACGAAGTAGGAGTTGGAACATTTGGTCTAGCATGATATAAGGCAAGTTGATAAGCATTATAAATTGTTTGAGTATTTATTTTAATTGAGGCTTTTGCATCTCCAAGTGTAGCAAATTCCTCAGCTGAAAGTAATAAAGCGTTATAAATGTTTGAGTACCAAAAGTGAGGACCTCCTAATTTCATTGTAGGATTTAACACTGCAGCAACACCAAAAATAGGGGGGATAGGAAAAAAATATTTTTTAAACTTAGCTTTCATAGAATTAATAGCTTGTTCATAAATTACCCCACCCTCTGAAAATTGAGTAAATAAATCTGCAAGTGCTGTAATATAAACTAAATAGTTAGAAATAATAGGATAATATTGCCCAGATAATTCATTTGTAGCAACATGAAATTGTTCTAAAAAGTCTACAAATATTTTAACATTAGTCCAATCTTGATTTGTAAGGTGCTCATCATTATCATAATCATCATCATCATCATCATCATCATCATCATCATCATCAACTACACGAGCATTATATGTTGCGTTCTATATTCATATGCAACAACTAAACTTTCATACATGTAATTCCATCTAGTCGGACAAGGTTTAGAAACCTTTCTTTCTCTAAAGCCAAATTCATCACATTTTTTAAAATAATCTCTAAGTCTACTTCTACGGTTTGAATAAAAAAGCCAATTAAGAGTCATTTTAACCATTTTAATTTCTACATTTAAAACTTTCATACCATCACCGACGATTAAATGGTAAATATGACAAATACATCTAACATGAAAAATATTTCTAAATGCAGGATTTAGTGTAGTTGTAAGCAAACCTATAACATTAGTGTTACTAGAAGCATTATCCATTGAAACCGACATTGTTTTATCTCTAATGCAAAAATATCTACAAATATCTTCAACTGTGTTAGCAATAAACTTACCTGTGTGGCGTGAATTAATTATTCTATAAGCAATAATGCGTTTTTGCATTATCCACTCCTCATCTATCCAATGACTTGTAACAGTTAGATAATCACAGTCATTGCCACTTCTACCAACATCAGTAGTAATAGCAATGCGATAATCTATATGAGTAAATAAATAGCGCAAATATTCTTCATATTCATGTTTATATTTATAAATATCACTCTTTACGGTTGCGCGAGACCATCCTTTATAAGTAAGATTAAAAATTCTTCTAATATAATGCACAAAATGAGGGTTAGAAGAAAAACTATAGGGTAAGCACATAACAGTAACCATTTTTGCCAATTCTTCACGATCTTTATTTGGATCATAATATAAAATGCCACCGGTAACAGTGTTAATTCCCGGTTGAACTAGATTTGAACCTGTACTAGGGTTAACCGTAGTATCTACACTTGTCCTCTCTTGCGCAGCTTTCATTTGTAAATATATAGCTTTATCTCTAAGGTGTTTCAGTATGCGTCTAGTCAAACTACCCGTACCGCTATGGTCTCCAGTATATTTATGAGCCATCAAAGACCCACAAGTTTTACACTTAGCCTTATTTTGTTCTCTTAGTTGAGTAAAAAAGTGCCAAACAAGAGATGTTTCGGGCCGTTTGGAAGGTTTTCTATTAAAAGTAGGGGTTACTACAGGAGGGTCAGGCGCGACATCGGTTGGGTTATTAACAGGACTAATAGGTGTATCATCTAAATCCGGTTGTGTTTCATCTAAATCATCATTTTCCTCATCATTTTCAAAGATAGTTTGATTAGGATAAAGAGGATTCATAACTTCTTCATTTAATTGTTGACCTGGTGCAACATTATGGCAAAATTGACTATCGGAAAATTGAAAACAAGGGTTATCACTATCAAGAATAATAGGTGGAGGAGGACGGGTAACAAGTCTGGGTCGGGGAGCCGGGGGAAGAGTAGTAGCTTGGCGACTAGATTCACCAATTTTAGATTTTTCCTTACCACCAAATATTTTTTTCAAAGAAAAGTCCATATTAATTATAATTATACTAAATAAAACAAACAAAACTATAATATTAAAACTTAAGAGTTGGAACGAGTTTACCGAATTGACGAACAACTTCTTGAAAATTGAATATCGTTGAAGACTTGAATACTTCAATTCACCAACTTCACAATTTTTCACGAAATTGCAATAATAAAGTAAGCAATTATAGAAGAAAATTAGAGAGAGATTGAGAGAGATTGATGAATTTGTGAGTAAAAATAAAAGAATGAGGGGATTCTATAGTTGAGAATAGAGAAAAAGTGTAATAAAAAGTTTGGGGGCCAAATGACTATTTTTTAAAGTTCCAAACGGCTGAAAATTGAAGGCCAAAGGCTAGATTTTAAAAATCTGACCGTTGGCCATTTTTAATTTTTTTTTTTTAAAAATAGCTGTTGGGGCCCAGTTGAACCGGCCCAGGCCCGCCTGCCGGTCTCGGGCTAAACGATTCGGGGCTCACGGGCTATTTGGTCAGGGCCGGCCCGCTATGGGCTTTTGCACCACTAGAGAGCGGCCCATTTAAACCGACCCATTTGGACCCTTTGGCCCGTTTGGCACGTGAACCCAAGCCGGTCCCGAACTAGGCCCGACCCACAATACACCCTTAGTGATTTAACCCCATTTTGGAAAGCAATATGCACGTGAATAAGAGGATTCCTACTTTACTGCTTTTTTTTGCAGAGAATTTTATGATTCGTACATTTGTGAAGTGCGAAATACACGAAACGGCAATTCGGTGCATAAAGCATTCCATATTCTGTATTCACGTAGTATTCAGAAAAATTGTCACACTCCAATGATGTGACATAAATAGCCTATTCTAAGATAAGTATTAATATCTGCTTTCACGGCTTAGACGCATGACTTATAAATCACACGGAAACAATTTTATTATCGCGCCAAAGCTCCCTTAATTGATATTTTTGTGTATTTATGTAAGTCTGGACAGACAGATTTAATCGATATTTGTGTGAATTAGAGATAGTAAAAATAGGATGAAATAATCGCAAGGTGCGCAAGTTTATCGGGACACTACCATTTACTTTTTCCGGTCCACAATAAGTGATCAATTTACTTTTGGCACATCCATTAAGAAAATACTAAATTTTAGACGAAAATAGTTAGTGTGACTAAACTACCCTTCATTAAATGTTGCACCATAGTTATAGTAATACTTTTTTCTCTTCTCAAATGTGAGAAGTAAATGACGTTTTACGGATACGTACATAAGGGTAATTTTGAAAAAATAAATTGAATTTTTTCTTGATTAAATAAATGGACACTTATTTTGAATTAAAATAAAAAAGTAAATTGGTCGCTTATTGTGAACCGGAGCGACTATTAAATTAAGATATAAATTGACACATGTATAAATTTAGTAGTTGTAGTACTTATAGTTAGAAATTTCCAGAAAAAAGACCCATACAGACTACAGTGACGTTCAGCTGACTCAGCTTCCATAATGCACTTTCCCCAAATACGTGTCAGTTTAGCATCTCAAAATACCACAATTACCCTCAACTAATACACATATTTACACCTAAACCAAGTCATTTTCCTAGTCAACTAAGGATAATTTTGTCATCATATACAGAAATCCAAAACCTGTCAAGATTAGAAAACGAAACAAGCTCAAAAAGTATTGAAGAATCCCAACCCCCCCTCTTACCCCACCTACCTATCCCCACCCCCTAGTAAAAAGTCCCATACCCTGCTACCCTTTTTGAAGTTTCTCTTAATATTCTCTCTCTTTTTCGTTATTTTTCTTTTGTTGTTTTTCCCTAGGAATTTCCAGAAAAACAGGGTCTTGAAAATTGAAACTCTCTAATTTCTTGGTTTTTGAATAAAAACTTAAGACACCCATATTAGAAAAATTAAATCTTTTTCTTCTTCTTCTTCTTTATCCTATTCTATCTCTAGAAATTACACACACAGAATTGTGTGTGTGTGTGTTTTTGTTGCTGTTAATTGTTTCAAGATCAGATTTTTATTTAACTTTTTCTTGAAGATTCAGCTCTTTGCCAATTCTGGGGTTTTTGGCTCAATTAGCTTAGAAGGTAAATTCATTTAATCTTTTCTTGAAATTTTAATTTTTTTGTTCTTGCCCTGTTAACTGTTTAATGCAGAGTTATTGATTTTTGTCTAAGATTAGATCTTTATTTATTCTTTTGGGATTTCTATAGATGCTATGATCAAGTTAAGTGAATTCTTCTCTAGAATTTAAGACAATTGAGTTGTTAATAGTTGCTTGAGCCGAGGGTCTACCGAAAACAAACTCTCCCCTTTCTCAAGGCAGGGGTAAGGTGTGCGTACACATTACCCTCCTACTACGCTTGTTTTTGTAGTTGTTAATAGTTGCTTGAGCCGAGGGACTACCGGAAACAACTTCTCCACCTTCTCAAGGTAAGAGTAAGTTGTGCGTACACATTACCCTCCCGACTCCACTTGTGGGATTATAGTGCGCTTATTGTTGTAGTTGTTAATAGTTGCTTGAGCGGAGGATCTACCCGAAACAGTCTCTCTACCTTCTCAAGGTTGGACTAAGTTATGCGTACACACCCCCACTTGTGGGATTATGCCGGACTTGTTGTTGTAGTTGTTAATAGTTGGCCTTAATAAAATTCTTGGAATAAAGTCATACTGTACTTTGTCTACCTTGGGTTCTTTTATTGGTTGGTTTATTTACTTTTCCAACTGTGTTTTAGATTTAAATTAAGTGTCAAAAGGTATACTTTTTTCCAACTCATAAGTACGGATGTAAGGATTAAATTTTTATCAATGGTTCAAATTTTTATGGTGGGAGAATTGTTTGTCTTGTCTTGTTAGAAGTGGGTATATATTCCACTAATTATTTATTGCTACTTGCTTGTTTTTCAGAAACTGGTGTTTTTGATAGTGAACTTGTTGATAGGGAGGAATAAAGTTGCAGTTTTTCCTTTGGAATCAACATGAGGAAAGTTCTGCAGTCTGTGAGGCAAATTAGATCGGCTGTCCGGTATAGAAAAGATAATGTGTTTAACAGTCTTGTAAGAAGACATCATTTTTCGACTGATTTAAGTCGTGGGTGTTTATTTAAACTATCCTACAATGGCGGTATCACTAGACATAGTCAACCATATTACTTGTCGTCGAGAGCCATGTTTGCCGGTGTTGCTACAGTTACTAATGGAGGTATGCGGTCTAATGATGAGTTCTTTTTGTGTATTTTCTGTGTATGTTTCAAGCATAAGTTCTTACTGTTGTTGGTTTTTGTTTTGATTGATTCGATTATAGTGGAGACCAGAGGAGGGCCTCTAGTGGAATATGAACGACGAATTGCTGAGGGTGAGCTATTGGATGGAGATGCTTGCCAGGTAAGCAGCAACACTCTAGTCCTGAAATATAACTCTGTTTTCTGTGATTAGATAACGGTATGTTTGTCAATCCATCCTGTAATTTGGGGATGGTGGTGGTGATGGTGGTGAGGGTGGGGATGAATGGAAAGGAAGGGAGAGATAATGCATATTCCTCCTTACTTCCTACTCTGGTTGGAAATTCCGTATGGAAGAATGACTCTACTTCAAGCTTGAAATGAGTGGACGGGTGTAGGCTTAATCGTGAATGCAGACTCCCCCTGCGTATAGGTATGAGATCAATGATTTAAAAGAAAAAAGGACTGTTGAATCAATGTGCTCACATGATCACATATTAGCTCAATTTTATGAATGGCTAGGAGTGGAGGCCGCCTATTACTTAGGTCAAAGACTGCTACAACTTCATAAGTCCTTAAAAAAGAATTGTAGTAATTCTCGTTTTACACTTTGTGATGACTCGCTCATATTGAGAAATTCTGTCTAGTTGCATCAGTCACAAAATCTATTGGAGGTATTGAAGTGGTAATGTGTTAAAATTTGAAGAATTTCTTGTATCCTAATATCAGTAATTTACTGTTGGTAAATATGGTTCCCAATGATCTGATAATTGACGGGGCTTGAAACTTTACAAAACTCACTTTCAGTTATATCAGAATGAAGCTGATTTGTTGATTAGTAAAATTTGATATGAAGTTTTATCTCATTATTGCTTGTTGAAAATAGATTCTGACGATGATTTTGTAGGTAGGCACATTGCAAGAACTCCAAAGACTTTATGATCAGCTTATCGAAAAAGCTGAAGACTGCCGGTTAGACAAATATGCCTCTTCTGATAAAGCCGGGAGGTACACACCAACTGAGTTTCCACAATTTGAATTGTGCATTTATATCTTGAAATTGGCAAAATGTACATTTGACTAGGAGCGTGATTGTTTCTGTTGCATTGTATTGATACATCACATCACTCTGGTAAATTTGCAGGAGTAGATGGTTATGGTCTCGTCTCATGCCACAGTCAACATATGCCCCCGTCAAAGGATTATATCTTTATGGGGGAGTTGGGACAGGCAAAACTATGTTAATGGACCTGTTCTTCGACCAGTTGTAAGTATCAAACTTATCTTACTGTTAGACGAGATGATTCATCGTGCCACATACAGATGTTTGTATCTGCATTTATACGAGAACCGAAAAAACAAATGTATTATCTTAATCTATGGACATTTTATGTCAGGCCTGCCAGTTGGAGGAAAAAGAGAATCCATTTCCATGACTTCATGCTGAATGTTCACAGCCGATTGCAGGTATGAACCTAATCTTTACTTTGTTTAATTTCAATCTGTTTATTATGCTGGGGTCTGTGAAATGAGGAATTTTAATGTTGTGCCATCTATTTAATTGCAGAAGCACAAAGGTGTGTCGGATCCCCTAGAAGTTGTGGCAGGAGAGATATCGGACGAGTCCATATTGTTGTGTCTTGATGAATTCATGGTATGTCCGTATAGTATGGAACTCGGAACATTTCTTTCTTCTATTCACTGTGTTTGACTGTTTTCAGCTTCTATGAGAAGATTTCAGGTCCGTGAAAGTTTTCTCTTGTTAATATAGGTGACTGATGTGGCTGATGCACTGATACTGAACCGCTTATTTAGACAGTTATTTAACAACGGCGTTGTGAGTAATTCATTGTTCCGTACACTGTGTCTTTTAGTCCTATAACTCCTATGTATTATTTCTATTGATCCTTCATCGATATTAATGCAGATTCTTGTTGCTACTTCAAACCGTGCTCCCGATAACCTTTACGAAGGTGGACTGCAGAGGGACCTTTTCCTTCCTTTTATAGCTACTTTAAAGGTATTTAAACATTCTCAACTTCGATTCCCAGCCCATGTTGATTGGCTTAATGACTTGGGAAACTATATTGATGCAGGAAAGATGTGTAGCACGTGAAATTGGTTCAGCGGTGGACTACAGGAAGTTGACTTCGGTATAGTATTCAACTTTGTACAAGTTTATCTGGCAGTTATTTCTACTGTTCTTGCTAATCTATGCTCATGTTTTAATTCTATTTCCTATTTAATTTAATTTTAGGCCGAACAAGGCTTCTACTTTATTGGAAAAGATCTGTCGAGCCTTATTAAAAAGCATTTCCAAATGCTAGTTGGGGATGCTCAACCGGTTCCACAAGAGGTTGAAGTTGTCATGGGAAGGAAATTACAGGTTTGTTGACTAAAGTTAGCCGTGCATTTGATTTGACGATGTAAAAAGGTCTTACGACTTACTGGACTTAAATTGTGTGTTTTTTTCTCTAAGCTTAGGTTCCATTGGGTGCTAATGGATGTGCATATTTTTCATTTGAGGAACTCTGCGACCGGCCTCTTGGTGCAGCAGACTATTTTGGACTATGTAGTAAGTGATTTGTGGCTGTTTTTTGGTCTTGTCGTTTCTTGTTTGTTTGCTTTAATTTAGCTGCTCTTTGCAATATATGGTTACAATCATGAGTTTGGAGTTTCGTGATAGCACACTTCGGTTGAACACAGTTAACCATTTCTCAGACTTTTTTTTTTACTGATCTTTTGTTTTATGTGTAACCAGAAAACTTTCATACGCTGGCTCTAGAAGGCGTACCGATTGTTGGGCTTCACAATAAAACTGCAGCATACCGTTTTGTGACCTTGGTCGATGTGCGTTCTCTTCTTCTTGATTAGTTTGATCACTTCTTAAATTATATAATTATAAGTACATGTAGTGTTTCGGGATCACATCTCATCTTTATGGATAAGTGATTGTTCCCTCTTTGATTTTCTTATCAGGTAATATATGAAAATAGAGCTCGACTTTTATGCACAGCCGAGGGAACTCCAGTTGAACTTTTCGAAAGAATTGTGACAATATCCGATGCCCAACACATGGCACCTAGAACATCTTCAAGGTCAAGGAAGAACGACGACTTTGACCTTTGTGTGGACAATGAATTGGGTTTTGCAAAAGATCGTACCATTAGTAGGTAAATTGCTTCACCTTATTTTTTCGGCTAAATAATGATTTTGCAAGTCAGAGTGCTTTTCTAATCTACCCACTCAATCCAACTTTACTGTTATAGTAGGCGCAGTTTTGTGAATTTACTGTAGTAGTTGGGTAAAGTACAATTATCTTAATATAATGTTATAGTAGGTAAATTCTCGTGCCGAGGGTCTACTGGAAACAACCTCTCTACATTCACTATAGAGATAAGGTCTACATACTATCTACCGTCCCCAGACCCTAGGGACTATATTGGGCTTCTTGTTGTTGTAATGTTATAGTAGGTAATGTTCAATGACCATATGTGAAATTAACTCGTGGTTTCAGCTTTCGTTCGCATTCACTTGTTACTTTCTACTAAATTGTTCAATAACCTGAAACAATGTCAAATATTTCCATGTAATGCAGGTTGACTGAGATAAACAGCAAAGAATACTTAGAACAACACGCTGAAATGTTGGCCAAGAAGCAGCTTCAAGCCGGAAATCGTGCAGAAAATGCAATGGCGGCATAATTGATAGGAATCCATACATTTTTCCCAACTCAGGGATCCATTCTTGCCTGTAAAATTGTGCAATAGCATATCATAAAAGTGAAGTTGATTCAAGTTTTGAGTGGAAATGAGATGCATAAGTGTGATATATGGTAGTAATTCTTTAGTTGGACTAGAGAATAATCTTGATTATTTGTAATTACTTAGCTTATTGAGCCAACATCTTGAAATAAGAATGGCATCTGAAAAACATTTCTGCTGTTGAAAAACACTGATGTACTTGAACAATGTTACTTTTATATAAAGCCAGAGGTGGCTCACCAGGTGAAACATAAAAAGGACAATCCGGTGCACAAAACATCCTGCATTCATGCAGGATTCAGGTCCTACCCTAGTGCAAGTATTAGTAGCTGATTCTACGCTCGAACCAGTGGCAAGAGTTAATCTATACTATAAAGGGATCGTTTGGTACAACGGTGGAATATCCCATGATATCCCATGGGGTGAATATTTCATGGGATTACCATTTTAGTGTAAAAATTGTCCTGGGATTAGATAATACCTAAATTTTATCTCGGAATTACTATCTTTGTGGACCTTAACCTATGTACCAAACGACCTCGAAGCGTTCAGTTTTTACATCAAATACCTAATGATTTTGTTGGAGATCCATGTCCTATTTTGGAGACCATTATGGTTTGTAGTTGTGATATTTTTTTTTTATTATTCCAATTTCAAATATTAATCTATTTAGCAAACTTGATTTGTTTCAGAATATTTTTGATATTTTAGAATAACAAAGAAGTAATTTTTCAGATTTACCCTTACTGTTCCAACTAGTTCAGTATTAATTAAGTGAAACACCTAATAAATGAGGCCTAATGGCCTATAGCATTGGCCAAATATACTGAAATGGTCGGAAGATTGGCATGAGACACGAGTAAGTAAGTTTGGCGAATGTGAATAATTATAGTGGATATGTCGTACTACCTTACTTTCTAAATTTAAAAAGAAATTTTCACCCTAGTGCAGTTTATATTTTATGTGTGATTTGCGAGCTATTATACAACGAATAAGTTATTCAGTACGCGCCTGAAGGGTAGTGACTGCGGACTAGAATTGGAAATAAAGTTATTCGGGACAAGTTGGGCGTGGCCCATATGGAGGACAAGATGCGGAGATGAGACTTAGATAGTTCGGGCATGTGATGAGGAGAGACATAAATGCTTCGATGAGGTGGTGCGAGAGGTTGGCCTTGGGGGTCCCAAGGAGAGGTGGAGGCAGACCGAAGAAGTATAGGGGAGAGGTGATTAGGCAAGAGATATGCATTGCTACACCAACTTACTGAGAACATGACCATGGATAGGACGGTATAGAGGTTGAGAATAAAGGTAAAGGATTAGAATAGGTAGCCGAGCGTTATCCTGTCTGTGTATTGTCGTATCCCTTGACTTCTGCTATTACTTGTTGCTTACGTTTTGGCTTTCTGATTACAGTACCTACTGTTAGTTTTGTATTTTTGCTTCGATTTTTCAATTGGTATGCTTGTTGTTGTCCTTTTACCTTTCCTGAGCTGAGGTATACTGGAAACAGTGTCTCTACCTTTATGAAGGCAGGGGTAAAGTCTGCGTATACTCTACCCTCCCCACCCAGACGTCACTAGTGGAAATACACTATGTTGTTGTTGTATTTAAGATTAAAAAAAATTCTTAAATTTCGTGCTCAATTAAATTATAATGTATAAACTGAAATAGAAGAAATAATAAAATAAAAGACACATAAGGATATACTCCAAAGTTGAGTTTACTCCAAAATGCCATTTATCCTAATTCTTTTGCTGACATTTTCGAGATCTCCTACGTTATTTTCAAGATTATTTATCATATCTATGTTGTACACGTTAACATTCTTAAATCATATTAAAATTTTGCCGCCTGCTTAACTCAACCATTAGTCCTACATTTCTATTTGAACAATTCCTTGAGTAAAAAGTCATTAAATGTCTTTCCAACACAATTTATACACAAAACCAAAAAAAAAAAAAAATCATATATGCAGCTAAAGAAGGATCTTGTGTTTTTTTTCTCAAGTGGGGTTGAGAAAAGAAAGGATTTTTAAGCTTACCCAGATAAGTTTCTTGATTTATTTCTGTGAATAAAGTTATGATTTTCTATTCTTTAAATCAAAGTTATAAACTTTTCAGATTTTGGGTTTTTCTTAGACCCTTTTCTGTAATGTTAATTGTAGTTATAATGGTAGGATTATTACTAATGGTACAAACAAAAATGAAAGATTTGACACATAAAAATGGAATTTTTGTTCAGTTTAATGGTCAAGAGGAAGTATTAGTAAAGAATCTTGAACTAAAAAAGCTGCAAAATTGGTCTAGTGAAGGTGAAAATGTGTTAATAAGTAATAGTTCTATACATAAAAATGGAAATTTTGTTCAGTTTAATGGTCAAGAGGAAGTATTAGTGAAGAATCTTGAACCAAAAAAGCAAAAAAATTGGTCTAGTGAAGGTCAAAATGTGTTAATTAATAATAGTCCTTATTATAATTGGGAGTTATTTGCTGCTGATTATGAAGAAATGGTGAAAACCCTTAAGATATTTGTGTATCCTGATGCTTTTATGAGTAACAAATCTTCACCTTTTTCAAGCATTTTTTTGCCCCTTACAAATCCCTTTGATCCTAAATTGGGAAATTACTTTAGTGAGCACATGTTCAAGATTGCACTTTTGGGTAGTTCTTTAGTTAATCAGAATCCAAAAGAGGCTCATTTTTACTATATGCCTTTTTCTATTAACGTTATGCGAAATCATCCTCGCGTGCATTCTGCAGCCGCGATTGAAGATTTTGTTGCTGGTTATACTGATAGAGTTAGATCAGAGTTCAGATTTTGGAATGCGTCTGGTGGTGCTGATCATTTTTATGTGTACTGTCATTCTATTGGTCGAGCCGCTGCTTCTAAGCATCAAGAACTGCATCATAACGCAATTCAGGTTACTTGCTCGTCAAACTACTTTCAAAGGCTATACGTTGCCCACAAAGACATTGGGTTGCCCCAAGTTTGGCCTCGCCAACACGAGGAAGTGTTGAACCCTCCAGATGCGAGGTATGGTGTCACTTAACTGCATTGTCTTGTAATTTCTGTTGATAAGTGATTTTTATACTGCTTGTTGTTGGTGTAAAGCTCTTTTGTAGACTGCTTTTATTAAGGTCTGCATTGGACATTTTATCTTTCATTAGTCTTTACTGAATTTGAGGTGGAGCCTTGAAGCGATGGTAAAGTTATTTCTGTGAGACCTATAGGTCACGAGTTCAAGCCGTGGAAGCAGCCACTAATGTTTGCATTAGGGTAGGTTGACTACATCACACCCCTTGGGGTGCGACCCTTCCCGGACCCTGCTTGAAGCCTTGAACGCAGGATGCTTTGTGCACCGGGCTGCCTTTTTAGCATATACTCGATTTGTGTGCCCTTTTTAGCCTATACTCAATTTGTGTGCCTAGTGGATTGATTTTCTCTGATACATTATATTTGCTTGAGAAGTATAGGTGAAGTATAGTCTGTGAAGGCGATGCTGCGTGCTTTATGGTTAGTGGGATGTTGAATCACGTCATCTTGTTTCGACTGGTAACTGATTAATCTATTCCTTTTAGCTGAATTGGTGCTGCCATTGCCTACAAGAACAAAACTTTGGCATTAGAAAATCTTTGTCTGGCTTTTCCAACTGTGTCCCCTGTAGCTGTTGGTAGACAAACGCAGAAACTTTGCTAATTCTTGCTGATATCAAACTATTAGTGTTAGGAGTAAACTGCAACTGCTTTCAGTAAGGACCTTGACATATATGCAAGTTGAGCTTGGCTTGTTGGAATAGTGGCGGCTTTATTGAGAATCCACTTAACCTAAATGACAAGATTTGCCGTCTTTATTGAGAATCCACCTAATCTTTAAAAACTAGTTGATCAAAGACACATACATTCATGCTTCATTAGAGGTTCTTTTTATGCCCTTTGTACTCGTTGCTGCATTTTGGATAGGATAATTTGGTCCTCCAAAACGCTTGGATTCTTTATTTAAAGAATATGAAAAGCTAAATATACCAGGAGATGCCAGCACCTGTTCTTAGAAATGGAGCTTAAAAGATGAGGTAGATCACAGATATTATGGGTTAGTCCAACTCAGTTAACACGAAAAGGATAAAAGAAGCTGTTCTAAAATGTATATACACATTACCTTCCCCTAGCCAATACCGTTTCTCCCCTATCCTCGGATTCTTCCATAGAGTTCAATGGTTTAGCAACAAGTACTTTTTCCTTGTTTAGCAACAAGAATTCTCCGCATAGTGTACCATTAGTATTTGGTTTTGTTCTTGTTTTAAATTACATTTTTTTATGTTTAAGCCTCACCTGATCTCTTAATTACGTTGTCACCAGCCTGCTGTCTAGCTACATTCAGCCGAACACTCTCTCTTCACTGGTTGAGCTGTCCGATTACTAAATTGTCCTTGTCAAATGCTGTTTATTATTGTATTCCACCCTCCGTATAATCAAAAACCTGTAGAAATGCAATGCAAATGGCTGAGATGATTCTTATCGGCAATATTTCCTAGTTTACGGGCCCATAGCCCAGATGTCTCACATGAGTTCAACTGTATCTGTTTTGGACATAAAGATCCAAGCTACGGAGTATATTGGAGTTCTGAATTTAGTGCTGTGAATACTGATTTTCTTTTAAGCTTGTGTTCTGCACCTTTGTGCTTATGACTTGTTTTATTCTTTTTGGCAGATACAAGCTTGTCTTCTTTGCTGGCCGTGTCCAAAATTCTCTTGCAAGACGAGATTTATTGGAGCTGTGGAAGAACGATAGCTCCTTCGATATATTCTCGGGGAGTTCATCTTTCCCTTACAAGGAAGGATTTCGGAGAAGTAGATACTGCCTACATGTCAAAGGTTACGAGGTGAATACAGCTAGAGTCAGTGATGCTATTCAGCACGGCTGCGTCCCTGTACTGATTTCAAACTACTATGATCTTCCATTAGCGAACATATTAGATTGGAGCAAGTTCTCAATTATCGTTAATGAAAAAGATATTCCGCACCTGAAGAAGATATTGCTCTCCGTGCCTAAACAGATGTACCTCAACATGTATAAGAACTTAGGCATTGTGAGAAAGCACTTTGCATGGTATAGTAGCCCTAAAAATTATGATTCCTTTCATATGACAGTTTACCAACTTTGGCTCAGAAGGGGATTACATCGAGTCGCTTGGTGATACTACTTATATGTAGCCAGTATCTGATCTCATTTATGTCGATGGGCGTGTTTTCTCATCTTATGATTACGTTAAGTGATTTTGGCAGATGTCATCTACGATGAGCTTAAATGGAGCGATATAGTCATGAAGAGTCATAAAGCCGACGCCAACTTTGTTGGAATTGTGGCGTAGTTGAAGTAGTTGTTATTGTTGTATTTTGCAAATGCAGCTATTTTAGAATTAGGGTCGGGGTGTGCTTATGGGGATGGCGTTTGTAATTTTTTATTCATGTTCCATGATCATATGTTGTTCGGACTCTTCAAAAACGCTGCCTCATCTGTGTCGGATCCTCCAAAAAAAAAAGTACTATTTCTGGAGGACCTGATACGCACCCGACAACATTTTTGAAGAGTCGGATGTGCCTTTAGCATAGATTGTGCATTTGTAACATGCAAAAGTATGCAACTAATCTTTAGAGTTCCAATGGCAGAAGAATGTATCATTGGCAAGGAATCTATGATGTATTTCTGCATTATTTTGAGTTCTCAAAAAGTTGTCATTGTTTATTTATATATCAACACTATTGCAAAGGTGATCTTTTGATAATGTAGTGTAAGGGCTAGAAAGCTTTGATACCTTCACAAGATTATCTATTACCTTGATTACTATGTTACTACTTGAAAAACAGGAATAAGGGCGGACAAATTTCGTAGCTAAACAGTAAAATTCCCTTGCTAATGGAATTAGCGAGTGATTATCACTAGCTAGGATGCTTTTAGCGATGAAGTTCCTAGCTAATTCCTGTTATCTAGTAGCTCTATTGATTTGGCTAGCAAAAAAATATTATGCTTCATCCATATATTTTTCAAGATATATATTGATAGTTCTTAAAAAAAAAAAAAAGGATGAAATTGAAGTGATAAAATAATAGAAAATTCTTTGATGAAATCAAAGTGAAAAAATAGTAAAATTCTTTGGTGTGACAGGCATTAATTGACTGTCGGATTATGAAAGTTCTTTACCCCATATTAATTGTGCTCACCCTCTCTCACCACTTATTACTCCTTCTGTTCACTTTTACTTGACATGTATACTAAAAAAAGATTTTTATTTTTATCTGTCACTTTGCGTATATTAAGAGAAGACAAATATTTTTTTTCTTGTTATATCCACAGTATTTATTACTCATTTCAAATTATTTTCTCAAATCCAATAAAATATGAATCAATATGCGTATCATGATAAATTATGCACTTCATTTATTATTTCTTAAAAGACCTGAAAAGTCAAAACGTGCCAAGTAAAAGTGAACGGATGGAGTATTAAAATTTGCTACCAAATTAATATACTTCAGCAAGAGATAATGAAGAAGTTTTATTTTGTGTCTCATACAACTTACCCTAGTTGTATGAGGCTCCTTTTGTCTCACAAATTTGTGGACTTCAATCTTACACTTCTGGGTCCACAAAAATTTGGGTCCACAAAACTGTAAGACATAAAAATTGCCCCATACAACTAGTGTCAGTTGTATGAGACACAAAATAAAATTTTCCGAGATAGTGGGGTTTTTTATCAATATCTCTTTCTTTGTCCATTTTGTGAGAAAGTAATTAACACCATTATTTTACAAGAAAAGTTTTGAGGAATATATATATATATATATAACCACGCCCAAAAATAATAGCTGACATAATATATATTTTTTGTTTAAATATTTATTATGTATAAAAATTACATATTTTATGCATTTTTTGGATAGCAAATACAATTAATTTCAGTCGACCGATCAATTTTATATTTTGTCCAAAGATTTTCACCAATTTTTTCTTGAAACCACGTGCATGAGGTAACATGTACTTTTCAAACCCATAATTTTTTTCTTTGATCTCTTTCTTTTGCTTAGAATCTGTATTTGTATTACTAAACCCATTAAATATATAATATTTAATTATAAATATAATAACTAAAACGTGTTATGGGTCCGGATAGCCCTCCGCATGAAGGTTACCCTATAAGTTCTATTACTATTGAAATTTTCTAACTTATTGCGTGAAGTATTCTTTTAAATAAATAACAAACTAAAGTTTGCCGCCCAACTAACCAATCAAGATTTCCAAGTTTGATAGGTATTCAATAAGTAAAGGATTTTATTTTGTTAAATCATCAAAAGTATAGTTGGGGTAAGGAAATAACAAATCTTAGTTCAACTAGGTTTAGGTTAAATGAAAAAACTTATATATAAGGGCTAAATTAGATTATAACTTTGCAAATTAAGCTTGCCTTAAATAATATCTCCAATGGCATCAAAAACAACAATTACCAAATTATTAATTATTCTCTTCGTTTATAATTTCTTTAACCTTTCAACCTCAATTTCTTCATTTAATTCCATCCTTACAAATACATTATTCGAGAAAGACTATGTTTCAATGTCAATTATTCTTGAAAATACCTTAAATCATCTTATTTCTTCTTCTCCTAATACCACGACTTTCACTATCTTTTGCCCAACTGACGACGCTTTAATTAAAATATTCCCAAAATATTCCGACATGTTATAAAATAAAAGCAATGCAATAAAATGTAAACAAGAAGAGATAGAGAGAATGGAGAAGTGTTTTCTTCTTTCACTTTGGTGTAATTTTTCATTGCAATTACATGGCTTTTTATAGGCATAAAAAGTAAAGATGATGGACATAAAATAGGAAATTTAATCTTTAAGTTATTCACAACATGAGCATCCAATGTAGCATTCAATGTAGTATCCAATGTAGTATCCAAAGTAGTATCCAATGTACAAACTATTCATAACACTCCCCCTTGGATGTCCATGTAAGATAATGTGCCTCATTAAAAACTTACAAAAAAATATTGGGATGTACATAGTTATTTATAATATGCATTGCTTGCTGCCTCATTAAAAACCTTACCAGGAAAACCCAGTGGGACAAAACCTTGGTTAAGGAAAAGAGTGCAGCGTGTAGTTACTCCCCCTGATGAAAAATCACTTAATGTCTCGAAGACGACGCATTCCAATCTTATATATCAGCTTTTCAAATATTGAGGTTGGTAATGCCTTAGTGAACAGATCAGCCAAATTATCACTTGAACGAACTTGTTGTACATCTATTTCACCATTCTTCTGAAGATCATGAGTGAAAAAGAATTTCGGTGAAATGTGTTTTGTTCTATCTCCTTTGATATATCCTCCTTTCAATTGAGCTATGCATGCAGCATTGTCTTCATACAATATTGTTGGAATATTCTCTTTCGAAGAAAGACCACATGTTTGCTGAATGTGTTGAGTTATAGATCTTAACCAAACGCATTCTCGACTTGCTTCGTGAATGGCTATTATCTCTGCATGATTTGAAGAAGTAGCAACCATAGTTTGTTTTGTCGAACGCCATGATATGGCTGTACCTCCACTTGTAAATAAATAGCCTGTCTGAGATCGACCTTTGTGTGGATCAGACAAATATCCTGCATCTGCATAACCAATCAATGATGGCTTGGATTCATTTGAATAAAATAAACCCATATCAGTAGTCCGTTGGAGGTATCTGAATATATGTTTAATACCATTCCAGTGTCTTTGTGTTGGCGAAGTACTAAATCTTGCCAATAAGCTTACTAAGAAAGCTATATCTGGTCGGGAATTATTGGCAAGATACATTAATGCCCCAATTGCACTAAGATATGGTACTTTGGCACCAAGAAGCTCTTCATCATTTTCATGAGGCCGGAATGAATCTTTCTTTATATCAAGTGATCTCACAACCATCGGGGTACTCAATGGATGTGCTTTATCCATATAGAATCGCTTTAAAATCTTTTCGGTGTATGTCGATTGATGGACAAATATTCCATCTTTCATATACTCAATTTGTAGACCAAGACAAAATTTTGTCTTTCCAAGATCTTTCATTTCAAATTCTTTCTTCAAACAGTCTACTATTTTTGGAAGCTCCCCAGGAGTTCCAATGATATTTAAATCATCAACATACACGACGATTATAACAAATTCAGATCCAGACCTTTTTATAAAGACACAGGGACAAATTGGATCATTCTTGTACCCTTCTTTCAACAGGTATTCACTCAGGCGATTGTACCACATACGTCCTGATTGTTTCAATCCGTATAAAGATTTCTGAAGCTTTATTGAACAAGTTTCTCGAAAATTTTTATATGCTTCTGGCACTTTAAATCCCTCAGGTACTTTCATAAAAATTTCGTTGTCTAATGATCCATACAAATAGGCTGTAACAACATCCATTAGATGCATATCAAGTTTTTCTTGTACTGCCATATTTATGAGATACCTGAAGGTGATAGCATCCACTACAGGAGAATATGTCTCCATATAATCAATTCCAGGCCTTTGGGAAAACCCTTGTGCCACAAGTCGTGCTTTATATCTAACGACTTCATTTTTATCATTTCGTTTTCGCACAAAAACTCATTTATACCCTACTGACTTTATGCCTTCAGGTATTCGAACTATGGGTTCGAAGACTTCACGTTTTCCAAGTGAAGTTAACTCTGCCTGGATAGCGTCTTTTCATTTTGGCCAATCATTTCTCTGTCTACATTCATTGACAGATTTGGGTTCAAGATCATCATCTTGTTGCATTATTTCAACAGCAACATTATAAGCAAAAATGTTATCGATAACAATATTATTTCGGTTCCATCTTTTCCCGGTTGAGACGTAACTTATTGATATCTCTTCATTTTCATTATTTTTAGATACCTGGACCTCCCCTAAAGTCTTATCATTTGTTACGTCTTAGGGCTCTTCTTGAGCCACTACCTCTGTGTTATGTTCACTTTGATCACTTGCTCCTTTTCTTCTTCGAGGATTTTTATCTTTAGAACCGATTGGTCTACCACGTTTCAAGCATGGCTTAGACTCATTTGCTTTAATTAATTGTTCTGTCGGGATATCAACTCGAATTGGAGCATTAGCAGCTGGAATATGTGACTTAGTCACCCTTGGTAGGTTAGTGAATGCATCTGGCAATTGATTTGCAATATTTTGTAAATGAATAATCTTTTGAACCTCTTGTTCACATTGATTTGTTCGAGGATCTAAATGAGACAGTGATAATGCATTCCAATCTATCTTCTTTTTCAGCTGCTTATTTTCTCCCCCTAATGTTGGATATACTGATTCATCAAAATGGCAATCAGAAAATCTTGCCGTAAATAAATCTCCAGTCATCGGCTCTAGATATTTTATAATAGAAGGAGATTCATATCCAACATATATCCCCAACCTTCTTTGAGGACCCATCTTTGTGCGTTGTGGTGGAGCAATTGGAACATATATCGCACAACCAAAGATCCTAAGATGGGAAATATTTGGCTCCTGACCAAAAGCCAATTGCAATGGGGAGACTTTATGATAACTTGTGGGCCTTATCCGCACAAGTGCTGCTGCGTGCAAAATAGCATGACCCCATACTGAAATGGGAAGTTTTGTTCTCATAAGCATTGGTCTAGCAATTAATTGGAGGCGTTTGATCAATGATTCTGCTAGACCATTTTGTGTATGAACATGAGCAACCGGATGCTCAATTGTTATCCCAGTTGAAATACAATAATCATTAAAGGCTTGGGATGTAAACTCACCAGCATTATCAAGACGAATTGTCTTAATTGCATAATCTGGAAATTGTGCTCTTAGCTTTATTATTTGAGCCAACAATCTCGCAAATGCCATATTGCGAGTTGATAGTAAGCACACATGTGACCATCTTGTAGATGCATCTACCAAAACCATATAATATTTGAATGGTCCACATGGAGGGTGAATGGGCCCACATATATCACCCTGTATACGTTCCAGAAATGCAGGGGATTCCATCCTAACTTTAATAGTTGATGGTCTAATAATTAATTTTCCTTGAGAACACGCAGCACAAGAGAATTCCTTAAATTGAAGAATCTTCTGATTCTTCATTGCATGTCCATGTGAATTCTCAATTATTTTACGCATCATATTAGAACCAGGATGGCCCAACCGGTCATGCCAAATAATAAAATTATCTTGATTAGTAAACTTCTCGTTTACTACGGCATGTGTTTCAATCCTGCTAATACTTGTGTAGTATAAGCCGGAGGAAAGAGCAGGTAACATTTCAAGCACATATTTCTTACCGGACATTATTGTAGTAATATAAAGATATTCAATCTTTTCATCATTTGTAGTCTCAATATGATAGCCATTTTGGCGAATATCTTTGAAACTTAATAAGTTTCTTTGAGATTTACTACAATATAGTGCTTCATCAATAGCCAAATTTGTTCCTCCTGGTAGTAATAAATTGGCTCTTCCAGAACCTTCAATTAATCTTGTACTACCGGATATTGTATTAACATTCGCTTCTTTCATTACCAAATAAGAGAAATATCTCTTATCTTTTAAAATAGTGTGTGTTGTAGCACTATCCAGCATATGATATGTACTGCCATAAATAAAATGATTATAATGATACATACCTTAATAAAATATGGCTCAACTTAGCGGGAGTTAAGAATAAAATTAGAGCTTCGTGCTGATAACGTGTTATAAAATAAAAGCAATGCAGTAAAATGTAAACAAGAAGAGATAGAGAGAATGGAGAAGTGTTTTCTTCTTTCACTTTGGTGTAATTTTTCATTGCAATTACATGGCCTTTTATAGGCATAAAAAGTAAAGATGATGGACATAAAATAGGAAATTTAATCTTTAAGTTATTTACAACATGGACATCCAATGTAGCATCCAATGTAGTATCCAATGTAGTATCCAAAGTAGTATCCAATGTACAAACTATTCATAACACGACCCTCCTTATAAATTAATTCAATATCATATTGTGCCTTCAAAAATTGATAGAATAATTCTTGAAACTACTCTTCCTTTAGGCTAAAAAAATTGACACTCTACTATCTGGCTATCCTGTTGTTGTTACTACGTTGCCTCTCCACGAAAACGCTTCTATTAACAACGTTAATATCGTCGAATGGGATGTTTATAACGATGAACGTGTGATCGTGCATGGTATCGATGATTTTTTTGATCCTGCATTCGAAATTTTACGTTACTCTGGCGATGCTATATATTGATAATACTTCAATTGTGGAGAAAGATAGTAAGAGGAGCTATGGTTATATCGAAAGGAGTTTTTTCCTAATTGGATTGACTATTGGATTGGTTATCTTCTCATTGATTCTGATATCGGAGTTGTGGTTTTTTCTTATGTTCATGTTCAGTAGTACGCAGGAAGACGGTTGTGAAAGAAGAGGATGAAAAGGTTTCATTAATGTAGGATCGACGTGCAACTTGGCTCGGACACCGTTGATGTAGTTAAAATAAAAGTTTCATTGCCATAGGATTAGGGTTTCATTGGTATCGGCAGAGTTAGAGCTATAATTGAAGCTTATGGGTTCGAAAATTTCCTTTTTTCTAAATAAATAATTTGTATATCTTCAATAGATTTCTTATAATAAGTACAAGATTCGGACCAAAGCCATCAGATTTCCGAAACAGTAAGCTAAAGGCTAGCTCTACCCCCGAGTATAGGATTATGGTTTCCTGAGGTTTCCTCCTCTAGACTATGTTCAGTTTTTGTGTAGTGAGTTTTTTTTAAAAGTTTATTGTATTCTTCTAGGAGTAGCTTTTATTCATTAATTAATGGAATTTCATATGTTCAACTTACTAAGGTAAACGAAGAGAGAAAATATGTACTTTTTCTTTATATGTTATGTACAGTTGATATCATGGTTAACTCGTAAAGGATTTTTTTTGGAAGAATTATGTAACGTTTATTTACATTTCAAGACAAAGAAGGTCATTAACTAGTACTAATTTTAGTGATATTCGTCAAGTATATACTGATAAGTAGTTATATTTATCAAAAGAAAATACTGATTTTGTGATTTGAAGTGCAGTCAAGTCTGTTTTAGTTAATCTTTTTCTTTTATAGTATTTCAATTTAAGAGAAGGTATACACTCGACCATGAACTCCACGAGAAGTTTTTCTTTTAAATGATTTACTAGCTACCTCATTCATCCTTTCATTCATTCTATTTTTCAAGTGTCCGACGGATTACTTATTATCTCCAAAGATATTTTAGTTGTTTCAGAGATGAGGAAACAATATAATTGCAATCACGATTATCAAACTGACTGCAATATTTTTTTGTCCGTGAAAATCCCACCAGAGTGCCTCTACTTCTAACTAGATTAGAATCATTCTTAACGAGTCCATAAGTAGTAAAAATGGCAGCCCGATGCACTAAGCTCCCGCTATGTGCGAGGTTCGGAAAAAAGCCGGACCACAAAGATCTATCGTACGCATCCTTACTTTCTGCAAGAAGCTGTTTTCACGGCTCGAACCTGTCACCTTATCACTTGCCTTCTTCTTATTCTTGCTCTTGTCTTTCTAAAACCTTGTCGTTCTATCATACTTTAGCTTGCGATCGATTTCCTTATGTTTTTTTTCTTTTTTTTCTTTTTGGAACCTCAAGCGAGACATTGTATCGTCTCTAACACTTCTTTTACTATCTAATTAGACCTTTTGATACTTAGAAGTCATAGGCTGGAAAATATGCCACTGACGACACTGGTATCATTTCTGGATACTGAATCCTAGTGCTTCTAGTCTTTTACCTGAAATATGGACCACTTTCATCCTTCTATACTTGAGTATTTCGTACGTTGTTCACTTTAACCTTACTTACCTTAAAATATCACCTCACATTCTTCTATCTCTTTCATAACCTCTCTCCCACATAGGTATAAATCACATCCACCATTTGAAGCTCTATTATAATACTTTCACCTCTAGTGCCTATACAATCCGGTAGGAGCTCCAAACTGAATTCTTATGAGGCTGGTATTTTTCTATCTGGCTTTATCGTAGAGCCGTTATAGAATACGGTGCTATCTCTCTTGCACCTCCAATACTAAGAGTGATTCTGTTATGTTCTCAATCATGATTCCTATAACTTCTGGGTCCAATAATCAAATTCCTAATTTACTTCATTGATATAACTTTTAGTTTTCTCCTTCTTCTGATCGGCCTTTATATCAGCTTAAGTTATATCCTGATCTGTGGCCCATGGCCAGAGTATGACATTACATGTTCAGAATCTCTTAGTCGCAAGTGGTACGCAAGGATAGGTAAGGCACCGAGTGCCGGTCTCGCCTCCCAGGCTCAAGGCGTGACAGAACCCTTGACCTCCTGGTCACATGGAGGCAACTTTACAAGTTACGCCAAGCCTTCGAGTCCATAAGAAGTAATTTCATTATTTTCATCGGATCCGAATAAAGACCAAAGATCTTGAGCAACAGATCCAGCAGAACCCTCCCCTAAATATGGCCTAACCAAAAACTTAGTAGCACAGAAATTATAGCTGGATTTCACCAAATATAAGGTCTACAGTCCACTGGTCATGCAAAATAGAAACATCAAGGCTACGAGCCATGTGCTTTCACCTTCAGAGACATCAAAATTCAAATTTATGGCCAAAACTTATATACTTGAAAGCAATAATGTCAAGCATTGTTCAAAACCAGTATGCTCGAATGTTCTGCTTAATCTTTCATTCAAGAAAATTGAAATTTATATATGTCAACATGGCTAACCCACATCACTTCTGAAACGAAACCGAGTAGGAACCAGTATTTGGATCTTTAACTGCTTTGAAGTTGTCGACACTCATACCAAATCGACCCAAAATGGAATTTCCCATTTCTTTGAGCTTGCCTGTAATAAATACAAATCATTAACATCAAAAGAACCACAAAATAAGTGCCTACACTGCTTGAAAGCAAACTGAGGTATCGCGATAAACTGAATACCATACTTTGTCTCGGATCACACAGTAACAAAGGTGTTAATACACAAACCAAAACTCCCTTTACAAAAACTTAAGATGATACAATCAGTCGAAGAGAGATCAAATAATCAGGGACCTACGAGCTAAAAGGGAATTTCATGGAGTCCTGAACAGTAGCTATAGTACATTTTGGCACGGAAGTGCATTAGTCAGCATCACGAGATTAAAGCAGTAAAGCATATGGTCTTCCTTGTTCTTTTAGTTTCTTGATGAGTCATACTAAGTTAACTGTAGCAGCAGCATTGCTCAGCTGATGAGTCATACTGGGTTAGCTTTCGCACAAGCTTTGCCAAATATTTACTTAAATGAGACTCTTTTTTTATAAGGAAAAAAAGAGAGACACATTTAAGTAAAAATTTGGGCAAAGTTCTATGAGACTTATGGAATCCAGAGTTCAAGATTTACTATCACATGTTTCTCCAGTGTCAGGAAATGTGTAATTGCACTTATATATGATATTTTTTTGATAAGGACACTTATGTATGATGTTAGCTAATGCATTACTATGCTTTTTGATAGGTTAGTGCAGCATGACCTTATGAAATCTAAGATGTGCATGGTAAATGTCACAGTTAATTGTCTCAAGTTAAAAACTACTGAAAGTCTATACTATAGTACAGACTAACGTCACAGCCAATTTCCTGAGTTAAAAACTGCTGTCTGCAAGAGTCTATACACTTTATATTTTTGATACAAAACAAAGTCCATACAATAGCAGATTACTCCAGGCCTATAGAACATTACTGGCTGATCAGTCCACTAATAAGAAAGCCATTGTGCTCAGCGACTTTGTCTATTTATGGGTTTAATGGGAGCTGACATTCTCAAAAACAATGATTTTTTATTTCTCAAAAAGACGATTTTCTTTAATCACTATGAGGCCAATTGCTAAAGAATCCAAGAACATTATGAGGCCTTCCACACAAAGAATACAGACAAATGAATGATGTGAAAAGTTAGGAGACTAATTGCTAAAGCATGTAAGTCATGTTCAATCTTCGCCAAACAACTAGCCTGAGAAGCAACACGGAATCTCTGAGTGCAAAAACATAGTAGTCCCCAACCATGTGAATGACACACTTCTCTATTTAGCTTTTTGCTGTTTGTTTCCATAATTGGCCAGGAGTTAGTTAGATACGAACTAGATATCCTTCTCACTGACTAACATAAATAAGTGGGAAGAAATGTCAAACCATTAACAATTCTATAGGAAAGAATCTCTACTATAAAGAGTTAAATAAGAAAAGAAAATAGAGAATTAGTCCATGTCAAGACAGGAGATTGTTAAGCTCACCAATCATCTCTTCTTTCATCTTTTCTCGCTTCTCATCCGCTAATGGCTTTAAACGCATCACACTTCTCCTGGCTTGGTCATTTGAGGGTTCCAATTCCAAGATCTTTGTCATGTCTGCAAGATTTTAAAAAAAAAAAAGACAAAGGGAATAAATAAGAACAGAAGAAAAGAGCCAAAGTAGAACTCCAATTTTTCAATTATTCACCAATAGGCAATAACATGAACCGTTTGAGTGGTGTGCAATTATTACCAGAGGCACATGAGTAACATACAGGGACTCTTTTTGTTTATTCTTTTTGTCAGAGAGTGGGGAAGAGAGAATACGGAAAAGACATAGAAGAACCTGATGGAAAAACACAAGATCTCCACCAGATATCCCAGTAAATGCGAGTATGAATGTTAGTTATTTAGTTATGTAGTGATGCAGCTAAGAAAAACCAACTACAATGACATTATACTGAACAATCATACTACAATTTCAGAATCCAATGTTTACCAGTAATAGCCTCATCATAGTGTTCAAGCTTTTCATGTGCCTCTGCTCTTCTAACCAGAGCCTTCATATATGTAGGATTTAGTTCTAATGCTTTTGTGCATTCCTTGATTGTCTCACCATGTTTTCCCTGTAAATGAAAAAGAATAATAATATCATTAGTAGATGCAACAAAAACTCACACAGATAAACACATTCATATCTTACAAACTACACTCGGAAAAGTAAAAAAACAAAGATATGGGGAAAGCAGAGAGAACATTATGGAAATTTGTCTAATATAAAGGGAAACAAAAATGTGGAAAAAGCAGACCTTAAAAAATATGCACATACCCTCTTTAAGATTATGGACTATAAAGAGCAAATGTTTGATTTCCTGTCCAACACAACGACAGGTGACCTTTTTCCGATAAGGTAAGCTATTTTATTAAGATAGCAAGTTCACATATAAAATTAAAACATCATCTCCTCCTCCAAAAATTGAAAAAGAAAAGCTGGGTTTTCCATCATATTGCTGCTACACCATAAGCACAAAGACCGTAAACACCCTATACTTTACACAGGTAGACTGAAGTTTCTTTCCATCAAAACATCTATTGTTTCTTGATGACAAATGACTTTCACATTGGTAAAATGAGAGTCATATCGTGTCTACTTCTAGTTTACCTCCAAAATCAACAAATTTTGGACCAAAATAATTGTCTCTGCTGTTAACAGTGTTAGCAGTATAAGGTATGAAATTCAAACATTTTATGTCAGATATAGGGGTATGACATGATTTTTCCATTGTATGTTTGCTCAGAGATTATTTCCCTTGAAATATGTTACACTTACATCAGATCCCATGATGTTTATCATGGGTTCTTTTAGTTTGGTTAAAGATTTGTATATTAGCGATAAGTGAGAAACCCTTTATTTTAAGAACCATTACTATTCGTTTTTTACTTTTTTATAAGTACAAGTTCATTGATGTGAACGTGAACTCTGCATACGAGATGTATAAAAGGGGTAAAGAATCCTATAAAGGTATAGAACCCCTATTTCAAGAACCAAACAAGTTTGGGATTGGGGAGTTTATTGATGATTGATATGTTAGAAATTTTGAAACAAATGTTCCAAGAAGTCTTATACGTACGTAGCATTACGTTTTTCATATATACTTGGACAAAAAAAAGGGGCAAAGATCCTCCCAAGAATTTCCAGTAAATTTATCTTTACATCAACCATATGTCTCATTCAAACATGTTATATATAAGGATGATAAAATGTTTTTAATTCATACACCTAATTTATAAAGAGAAGCGTTGAGAATAATTATCACAATGTACCAAAGAATCTAAACCACACCAAATTTATAAGGAGAAAGAGCTGATATTACTTTCTCAAAAGATTCTAGGCAATTGTCACGAATGGAAAATTACAATATTACAACTAAATGTAGTGATCTAGGTATTGTACTTCCACATTAGAAAGTATTAAATCTTAAACAAGAAATCTGATCAGGTTGGAAGTCAATAATTCATCAAGTCGGACCAACTAACATTATAAATATATAAAATATTAAGTAAGATGGTTTTACCTTTCCGGAAAAAAAGAAGAAGAAGGAGATACTATGCAATATAGTACACAACAGATTGTCCAACACAAAATAATTTATAAAAGATGAGAATAGAAAAGAAGTTTTGTCTCCTTCAATGGACGGTATACTTCCTCTGTCCTACATAACAGCTAATATTTATTTTTTCATCCCAATTTCATCAAAGGTACAGGAAAGAGGATCAGACAGAAGTTAGCAATCGCTTGCTCACACTAATGACCAGTTTAACAAGACCGAAGAACACTACTTCCATCTCATCATCCGTGGCTTGTTGTGGCATGGTGTCACTTAGACGTACTAGTTATCCTGGTCCTTAACATGTCTTTTATATGTCTTGGCTTATCACATATCACTGCATAAAGTACCTAAACAACAAGGAAGTGAAGTCTGCAGCCAACGCCTCCCTAGACCATCCTTATTCCACCCCTGCGCAAACTACAAACACCTTTCTTAGCCCCAGAGTCAGCCAGCCTCCACTACCCGCCCCCGTGACAACACCCTCCCCAGCCTCGACTTGTGACACGACCTTCTTCCTCAAATTTACCTAATTTCCCCCTCCGCACCATTCCCACTGCCCCTCCAAATATTAAATTAGAATAGCCTCCGAATCAAAGTTTACAAGCCACTGCAAGTACAGATGAAATACTATCATCTCAACTCAGACTTGCCATTCAGCAAGACACAAGAACGAAGGTGGAAAGGAAAGAGAATACAATTTACTGAATAGAGACAACAAAATTGATAAGGTTGTTATAGATTTGAGTAGATTGAGTTTGAGGGGTAAATCCTACAGTTTTTCTCGTCAAGTTTAGATGCTAAGTTCAGATAATGTAGACAAAATCTGCTGTGACTGAAATCGAATATCTGCAGAAATAGTTAATGATGAAACAGCACAAGCAGAAATTATATGCTATCACCTATGAGGAATACTAGCTACCTGAAAAGATAAGGGAACAAAAAACCAAACCTAAGATAACCACAATGAAACAGTATGGTTCACAGATGAGAACACATCAGAGCTAAAGGCACTGGTGAAGGCTATTATCGTTAAATAACACACTAGTTATCATACAAGGGAATCTCGTAGTCTGCCTATCAGTTGATGTAGTTCCATCATATGCTATCTCAGAAGGATGAACTCTTTCTACATACTGTAGGATTTAACAGTTCCACGCGAATGGTATTGCATAAAGCCATAATAGCATCGAATATGATGTGACATCTTTCTCATAGTTACACCCCTCTCCATATATTTCAGCTTCAAGATTTGCTTTAAGCATATCCCAGACCAGATATGACAGTCTCAAACTTAGTTATCAGGCCCAATCAAATCAGGTTTGAAGGGGTTTAGAAGACAAGACTATTAATAGTTTTTTCCTTAGCTGGTCAGAATTTCTGTTTATCAGGTAAAGGTAATCACATTGATATCCAGCAACAAGAGTATGTCGGGAAACCTATTTGGAATAGCTCTTTTACAGGTTGCGTAAAGAGCTCAAAAATCAGACATCGCTTCTATTAGCCAGTCAGAATTGTTTATGTCCAGTATATATAGGGTGACAGGTCTCTTTCGAATGCTCAAATCCACAAGTTCAAATGATCAGCAAAAGCTGCAACGTTGATTTCAATATTTATTAGTCACCAACTAAATTGCTATACCAAAAGCAGTAGGAATCCAAGTGGGACAATACAAATCAATGAAAAGCTAGTAACAAACAGATGCCAAATGTAAAAGCTCCTGACAAGTTTGGCAAACTATTCTGTAGACAAAACTAACCTATCAGCACTTCCAACCCATGGCAGAATTTTGACAAAATAAAATCTGATGCAGAGTGCACACAATGCATATGCTGAGCTTACCAGTTTGGAGAAACAAGCTGCACGATTAGCATGGCATATTGAACGAATTTCAGTACTTGAAGGAATATCTGCTGCAACTTGTAATGCTAGCTCATATTTTGACAATGCCTCTTCATAAAGCCCATCCTTAAACAATGTATTGCCTTCAACTTTTGCATCATTTGCTTGAGCCAAGGCTTTCTGCTTCTCAAAATGAAAGAATCATATTAATAATTGTTAAGAGTGATTATCTTAGTACAGTTTCACCAACTAACAAGAGGAAGAACATTTCCAAAAAAAAAAAGGGGCAGGCGTAATAGCTGAAATGGCAATGATCAAACACCCTAAAACACATTAACAAGAGAAAGAAGGTCAGGCAGATCAGAGTCACGAAAGTACATTTATGATGAAATTCCTCAATGTCGAATAGGAAAAATCAAATGGGGAAAAAATATAGTTGTTAAATTTGCATGACCCACAAGAAAAGGTTCATTTATTTCAGTGCCACTTTTACCCCAAGACCCAGGGTTGAAAACAATGTCAGCTAGATTTTCTACACAAGTTTCACATTTTCTAATCTTCGATTTGGGATGGAGGCACTTCTTCGCAGCAACTTATCTAATCTTGGACCACATTCTTTCCTTTTTCTTTTTATCAAGATGGAGTTCGTGATTTATAGAATGTAGGACAAGAACGGTCAGAATAGTGGTATTAAAATGCTAGTAAATGGTTGCTTCGCGATCATTAAACTTCTTAACGTACTAATATTCTCGTCTTAATGTTGATGTTAAGGTGATGGCAAGAAAAAATCAACACACACATACAGAAAGTTCATCTGGAAAGAGATACACCCTCTTCCTAAAATGTTACAAACCCCATTAGCACAATTAATGAAAGCATATAGCATAGAAAATTCAGAATACTAAAGTATTTTTTAGGGTATAGGGAAGCTATGCGCTATAAATGGGTATATTCCATATATTTAGAATTTTCTTATTTTTATTATTACAGAAGGTAGCAAATCCATTTTATATAGTCCCTAATCTCATTTCTCTCATGACCTTTGATTTTCATCATTTCCTCTTTCCATTTCTTTCTTATTTATGAGATCATTTCTTTTTTATGAGTCAAACCAAGCCACTCCGCCTGTAACCCAATAAAGATATAAGGAACAGAAAAAATCGATTCCAATCGCATTAGCTAATCGATTTGATTGATCATTTCAATAGACTAGTAACTTGATTACATTGCACTAATGCTTTCAACGCTATCTGGTGCATTTCATTGATGCACTTAACATAACTCACTAGAGAGTAAAATTGCAGGTATACAACACAACATTCCAATATTTGACTCTCTTAGCTGGAACTGACTTGGGTGAGGACAGGGACAGCCTTAGAGACAATCACCAGCTGGAAGTTACAAGAATTAGCAAAGAGAAGAAAGCAAATTGGAAGACCATACTATTGATTATTTCTTGAAAGATTTGGAATGTAAGGAATACACGACTTCCCATAGCTGCAAAAAAGATATGTTTTTCAATAATCGAAATTTCATAAATATACATCATGAAGGTGTCAAGTACACAATAGTAACATGTTACAGTATCGCAAGACATCCCTAGTTGCAAAAAAATATGGGATATATCAAAAGACTCTGTATTTCATATAACTTTTTGGTGTACGGAGAAGATACTATTATGTACAGAGAATTCGGGCTAATTAATTGTTTGTGTTTGCTGTAGAGCCATTCAATCATCACAAAAACATCTGCTATTTTCTGACACCGCTCGCCATGGAGTAACATAAATAAATGAAATTTAACTTACCAAAACAAACAAACAAACAAAAGGAATAACTAGAGAGAATTCAACAAACTGAGAAATGAATTCCTCAATTCTAATCTCGAATTCACAGGCTTTAAATTCTAATCACTGATTTTTTTTTCCAATGCACATTGCACCATTTAATCAAAAAAATTAAAAAAATCAATAACTAAGGAACTCAAAACATTAGTATACACAATATACTAAATTAAACTTACCTAAACTAGTTGCAATCACTCTACAAATACCTAACAGCACCGGAAAACAGCAACGCGAATTTGTCAATTAAAAAAATGTAAGAGAAGAAAACCTACCTCATTGAGCTGTTCTAGATTTGTTTCAGGCTGCTGCGTCTTCTCCTTCAAATCGCCATCAGAAGAAGACGACGGCGCATTGACTGTTTTTTCAGATTCTCTATTACTTCCATTTTCGGTCTCGTTCAGTTCGGTATCGCTCGCTGTTTCGTATCCATCGGAGGCGTTACCAGACGGCGCTTTCTCCGCCGCCGTCGCCGTCGAAGAACTGTCGGCGGGCGGCGAAACCTCTGTGGTCGTTGATTCAGAGGTTTGTCTAGGTTTGGAGTTTGATTTTGCTTGTTCAGAAGGTACTTGTTCGATTAACACCATTTTTTTAGCTTCTGACTTCTTCTGGAAGTTTCTTCAGTGCGAAATGGTATTTGAAGAGGAAGGAGAACCGATTTGCTTGTTAATCGAGAAACCTGTGTTTTAAGCAGGGTACCCAACGACGCCGTTTCAAAGTCATTAATGCTGATTTCATATGAGGCGTAGCCACTTTTGGGCCTGCTTTTAAAGTTTAGCCAGTATTTGAAATTTAATAATAGTCACTTTTAATGAAGAAGCAAAATTGGACAAAAATATCATGAATTTATTCATGTATCAAAGTGTGCATTAACACCTTTCTTTCGGGATTGCCCAGTTACTTTGGAGGGTGGTAATCTATATGAATGGCCTGTGATCAAATTCTCCCTTAATGACTTTGGGTAGAGCCTGTCGCACAGGACTTGGGCGGTTTATATTTCATGTGTGGTCTGCAGGCTATTACACAAGGGGGTTTACCCAGTGCGCACAAAGTGTTCACCATAGAGTGCTCACCGGAAGGCCAATGCGTACAAAGTGCTCACCACAAAGTGTTCACCCGAAGGGCAAAGGTTGTGGCAGAGATTGTAGTGACTGCGGATTTTCCCTCTTACAAAAAAAAAAAGTGCATTAACCGTGTGCTGGAGTTTGAAACCTATATTCGTACGGTAGAATTAATGAAAACTCCATGAATTATTCTTGAAATTCGAAAATTTCCTACGAGTGTAACTCTAACATAGCATTCTGAATGCTATTAATTGTGAAACTCTAATACACTATAAATTAAAATTGTGAATTAAAGAGGAAAAATCCGACCTCATCTTATTGTGCAACGCTTAAGTGGAGGAAAAAACAAGCATATCATAAACCAGATCAACTTTTTATTCATAAATCTGCAAAGTGATGGTTAGACCGACTATATTGTATTGGTTAGTGTGTTGATCAGTCAAGAACTTCTATATCTAGAAGATGAACATAGCTAAAATGAGAATGCTGAGATGAATGCATGGGCACACTAGGTTGGATAGGATTAGGGATGAATATATTCGGGAGAAGGTGAGTGTGGTCCCCATGGAGGACAAGATGCGAGAAGCAAGGGTTAGATGGTTCGGACATGTGAGAAGGATAAGCCTAGATGCCCTAGTGATGAGTTGTGAACAATTGGCTTTGACGGGTATGAGAAGAGGTAAAGGGCGACCGAATAAGTATTGGAGAGAGTTGATCAGGCAGTACATGGCGCGACTTCAACTTACCGAAGACATGACACTAGATAGGAGTGTATCGAGGTCGTCGAGATTATGATAGAAGGATAGTAAGTAGGCGAGTGTCTTTCTGATCCGGTCCAGATGTATTAGGACTAGTCTATTAGTATCCTGTCATTGTTCTTAAATTGCTAGTATTATGGTTGTTTTCTTACGCCTCAGTTTTCTAGTACCTTGTCATTGTTAGTGTTTGTTGCTATTGCTTTCTTCCATCTATTTTTCCGATTCATACATTGTTGGTATTATTTTTCTGGCCGTTTTGGTTGACATTTGCTTGTTCCTATTCTTTCTCTCTAAGCGAGGGTCTTTCAGAAACAATCTCTCTAACTCCCTAAGTATGGATAAGGTCTACGTACACACTATCCTCCCCAATTCCCACTTGTAGAATTTTATTGTGTTTATAGTTGTTGTATTCTTTTCTTTTTCTATTATGTTTTCCGTAGAGCACAATTATAGGATAAAATTATAAGTACCAAAAGAAGCTTAAGAGAATTCGAGTTCATGTAGGAAAAGGGCAACAAAGAAATCCCACTTCCCAAAGGTTTATATTAAACAAAAAATATCTATAAATAGACAAACTTAGGTAAAATAACTCAATTAATTTTATCATTCAAATATTTCTACAGCTCCTCTAAAAGTTAAAAGTTAAACGATCATGGCAACAATTACCAGGTTTTTACTTCTTCTCGTTATTTTTTCCCTTAGTCTTTCAACCTTAGTAATTTCATCATCTTCTAATTTAATTACACACAATAATCTCCCAAATACATTATTCAACAAAGGTTACGTTTCTATGTCAATTATTCTTAAAAATACCCTAAACCATCTTATTTCTTCTTCTCCTAATACCACAAATTTTACCATATTTTGCCCTACTGAAAAAGCTTTTCTCAAAATATTCCCAAAATATCCCAGCCCTCCTTATAGATTAATTCAATATCAAATTGTCCCCTTGAAACTCAACAAAGAAAATCTCGAATTTTCTCGTCACAAAAACTCCAATAAACTAAAAACCCTACTCCTCGGCCACCATATTATTATTACTACATTGTCTCACGACGAGAATGTTTCTATTAATAACGTTAATATCGTCGAATGGGACGTTTACAACAATGGACGTGTGATAGTACATGGGGTCGATGATTTTTTTGATCCAGCATTAGAAATACTAGTTTATCTTGATCGCGATATTGATAGTTCATCGAACGTGGAGAAAAATATTGAAAAGAAGAAGTATGGTTTTAAATTTGAAGATTATATTGAATATTGGATTAAAAATCCTGAGTATATATTTCAACTAACTTTGCTTCTAATGGAAGTTGGTGTTGCAATATTTTTTATTTGTTATATTATGCATTATTGTATTTTGGAGAATGAGGATTATTTAGATGATGACGTGGAAGATGTCAAGGTTATCAAATCTGATGAAGAAAAGGAAGATGTCAAAGTTCCCTTATTTAGGCCTCTGCTTGATTAAGTTATTTAGTTTTGTAATAATATTATCTTTTTTAAACTCTCTTTCTTTATTTATATGTTGAGTTTTATTATTGGCACGCTATTTTTCATTCATCATAAATTAAGTAATTTGTACTTAGGGTTTATAGGGCTATCACAAAGAAGTTAAATGATATTATTGTTGCTCAATAGTGCTTTTTAAATTGCTTAGTCAAATATCAAACGTACCTATTATATAAGTTAATATTGTAAAATTGCTTAGTCAATATTATTGCTTTTAAAAATAAGTTAGTTTTAGAGGATTGTTATACAAATAGCCGATCATATTCAATTTTTATTTTTTTAACCGATATATATAGATTATACATTAATTTTATATAATTATACATATTTTATACATGAATTATATATGCATATATTATACATTCGTCGGCTACTTTTAATTTAAGTTAAGTGGACGACTATATTCTTCGAAATATAAAAATATTATACCAATTGCTCGGACTCCATCAGCCCAGAGAAATTCCCATTCTAAACCGAATAGGAGTCTTACTCTAAAAGGAACTGAATTTTTTTTCTTTATCCCCGAATAGAAATTTAGATATATTAGGACTTCTCTTTTACTTTTTGTTCTCCTCTAATATAAATTTGGAAAAATAATCTTTAATTAATACGTGACCTCCTAATCAATTTGCTTGTGAAAACGCTACACAATTTATTTTTTTGGGAAAATTTCCTGAAAAATCTGCCGCCGCTATCCTCCGGGCAGTGGCGGAGGCAGGATTACCACCAAGGGGGTTCAAAAAAAGGAAAAAAAGAAGTTAAAATGTCCTAGTGGGTATAGAACCACTAATCTTACAAAGGTTTTGAACTCCTTGACCACTAACTATGCTTTTGGGTTATGTCAAGGGAATTCAAAACATAATATATAGAGAGGTAAAAAATAAATTTTGCCTTACATATACTATGTAATTTTTCGACGGGGGTTCGGGTGAACATCCTTCTGCCCCCTAAATCTGCCCCTGCCTCCGGGAGAGTAACTTGCTCATTGTGCAAACTGAGTAACTTGCTCATTGTGCAAAGCTCGCAAACCATACAAGAGATGTAAATCGCACTAGAAAGCCTGGTACAACGAGCTCTGACTGAGGAAGATGCTAGTAAGGTGAAAATGCTAAACAAATTACACGACATAAAAACAATACGTTTTATGCCACAAGATATCTCGGCTATCTATCTATCTATCTATCTATCTATCTATCTATCTATCTATCTATCTATCTATCTATCTATCTATCTATCTATCTATCTATCTATCTATCTATCTATCTATCTATCTATCTATCTATCTATCTATCTATCTATCTATCTATCTATCTATCTATCTATCTATCTATCTATCTATCTATCTATCTATCTATCTATCTATCAATAGTATATAGTATATATATATATATATATATATATATATATATATATATATATATATATACGGAATTTGAATTAAAAGATAATTTTGAATTTATAGATAAAGTTCTAAAATTCGAATTTAAATTAAAAATAAAATTTATCTTTTTTTATCATGTTATCATACTTAATTCGGTTAATGATCATATGCAATTATGTTAGGAACTTTTATTATTTTTTATAATTATTTAAATACTACTTCGCCTCTAGCAAAAAAAAAAACTACTCCATATAACTATAAAACTCTTTCACATTTAAAATCCTATAAGTATAGTTCTTTGAAACACTGTAGCTAGATTTGAATAAAATGAATTTTTTTAAAAATAAATGTAATATATATGGTACACGTATATGTTTATCTAAATAACAAAAAAGAGTTTACAAAACCAAATGAAAGTTTACTTACATATATAATAAAGTAAACATACATGCTGGAGAAAGAAACATCACAAAATCACAATCAATATTAAAAATAAAAAAATTGTTTCTTTTTTCTTCTTGAGAAATATTTGTTTAAAGAGTCAATTTGCATAAATGGACATCAAACAAATAACAAAACTTTGGTTATACAATTGCTATCATTAATTTCAATTTGGCACATTCAAGGAATTGAAGGGTATAAGCTGAAACCCCTTCATTTAGTTGTAGACAAGCCAATATTGCAAGGGTATAATATTTTTTTTGTTGAAGAATATTAGTTTTGAATCATTAGATTATGTGAAAGGTTTTTTTTTTCAAACTCAACAAGAGATAAACTGGTTTCTAATTGATAGTTTCTATAGCGACTTTTAAGTGTAACAAAAAGTATATATAAAGAAAAAATTGGTATGAAGTGAAATATATTTTTTTAAATTTAAACAAATTATTTCGAAAAAACTCTTTAATTTTTTTAATTCAAAGATAATAAAAAGATAAGATATTTTTGAACATTAGTAGAAAGTTTTAAAATTATTTTAATAGAAATTATATCATGGATAGACTCAAACAAACCGAAATCTTATGGAGTATTTACACAATATCCGGCCATCTTTATTATTTACTTTTTATAGCTAATATAAATAGATGATATACCGACAACACACGATTATACACATATTATATATGGATTATATATGGATTATATATAAATTACACATCATTTAATTTTTTAATTTAAGTGGTTGGGCGAGCACCTATTTAGGCTGATTAGATAAAACCAAAAGAAAAATATGAAATAATTTCAACCAAAGACTAAAAATATAATTAAAATTCATATGTAGGCAATTTTTATTAAACTCATCCTTTTATAGTGAAATAAATTATTTTTTTGTAACAAAATAAATAATGACATAAAAAATAAGATAAAAGAAAATAAATATTGAAAAAAATATTAGAAAGATCTAAAAACGAGAAATAAAATATGACAACAAATTTCTTATTATGTTTCATCTTTGTTGAGTATAAAAAATTTGAAAGTTAATCTCATCGATTTCAAATATATTTTTTTCAACTCAAATACATAGATTATAAGATAATGATATCTTTGAATATTTTTTTTAATTTACATTATGTGTCGTTTTTAACAAATCACTATTACTAACAAACTAATATGATATACGAATTTGAATTGGAATACAATTTGAGTAGTTTGCATTGAGCTTAAGCCAAGTATGGTGTCGAAAAATAAACTACTTGACAACTTTAAGACAACTAATTTAACAATGATTCAAAGAACAAAATTTTTGTATATATAGGGTATTAAAAATTCAAATTCTGGGGCTAGAGATATCGATAAACTTAAAGTGGAGTCATACTAAAATAAATCCGGCCAAAGAAGCATTTAAATTTTTAGATAGCCGATTAAAGTAAATTTTAAATTAAGGATAATATATTCACTTGCATCATTATAAAGATAATCATTATTATAATATATATATAAAAAGTATTAGAAGTTGAAATTTCAAAATAGAAATATTTTTTGAAAGATAAAATCATACCAAATAAGAGTTCAAGTCAAATCAAAAAATCGTTTATATCGTGTCAACCTTTGTGCTTTGCCATAAAATGAGTTATTATTTCACTATGTGGCTATTTTTAGGTTCCAATGACACCTATGAGAATATTGCAAAAATAAAATTATCACTATGAGAATTGAGAAAATGTTAAGTCTTTTGTCATATAGTGTTTCTTAATTAATATCTAATGATTATCTATAATTATTTAGAAGGTTTAAATGTTAAGGTTATTTACATATAATTCAAATAACTCAGATATTTAACATGGTTAATGTCAAATATCAAAACGGAGTAAAAAAATTCACTAGCTAAAGAATTTTTTATATTTTTAGATAGCCAACTAAAATGAGTTTTGAATTAAGAATAATATTTTCAATTACATTATTATAAAAATAATATTTTAGAAACTAAAATTTTAAGAAAGAAATATTTTTCAAGAGATATTAATATACCAAATAAGATTTCAAGTAGTAGTAAAAGAGTTAAGTCTTATCCAAAGAGTCATTCATTGCCTCAATATTTGATTGTTTTGCTATAAATATGAGTTAGTATTATTTTGCTTCCCGACTATTTTTAGGATCCAATGACACCGGCAAGAATGATATCAAAAAAAATAAATAGAAGAAATGGTTAATTTTTTTCATTTAATATCCAATGATTATCTATATTTACTGAGAAAATATAAATTTTAAGATTATTTACCTACAATCCAAATAGCTTCAATATTTGACATGATTAGTGTCCGCGCATCCGTGCGGGTACTAATACTAGTGTTAAAGAAATCAGGGACAATGACATTGTATAATCGCAATCAAAATAATAACCAAAAAAATGTATATATATATATACATATATATATGTATGTATACATACATACATACATGTTTGTGCATGTTATATACAAAAAAAAACATATAAATACACTTTTGCGGCTATTGACGGTAAATAGTTTTTGCCGCGAGCTAAACTGATCTTTGCCCAGGAAAGTATCTATAAATAGACAACCTTAGGTTTATAACTCCACTAATTCTATCATTAATCAAAGATTAAATTCAAAAACTTCTCTAAATTTCTCCATCATGACAACAATTACTAGGTTTTTCCTAATTCTCTTTATTTCTTTCGTTAGCCTTTCAACCCTAGTAATTTCTTCGTCTTCTAAATTAATTTTCAGCAATAACCTTCCAAATATATTATTCAAGAAAGACTATGTTTCAATTTCATTTATTCTTGAAAATACCCTAAATCATCTTATTCTTCTTCTCCTGATACCACAAATTTCACCATATTTTGCCCTACTGAAAAAGCTTTTCTCAAAATATTCCCAAAATATCCCAGCCCTCCTTATAGATTAATTCAATGTCAAATTGTCCCCTTGTAACTTAATAAAGAAAATCTCGAATTTTCTCTTCATAATAAAACCCTACTTCGTGGCCACCATATTATTATTACTACATTGCCTCATGAAGAGAATGTTTCTATTAATAACGTTAATGTCATCGAATGGGACGTTTACAATAATGGACGTGTGATAGTGTGTATTTATGATATATTCTACTCGAGGAAGGTATCATGGTTCCATTAATTACTTAGGCCTTAGTATGCTTGACTAGCTAGATCTGATTTCTCATTCGGTGTCTAGTACCTATGTTGGATTGATTATTTAGATCTAATTTATCATTCGGTGTCTAGTACCTATATTGGATTGATTACTTAGATCTGATTTCTTATTCGGTATCTGATCACACCCAACTATGCCTTATAAAAAGGACTAAGCGGACGCTACAAATATAAACTGAGTCTTTAGCCCAGAGTCGAACCCACAAGGAATTAACCTATCAATTACTCGTGTTAGACTCACTAAATTCTACGCAATCAACTTCCCAAACGTTTTGAATAACAATTGAGGATATTTTTACTAACTATAACTGACTGCAATTAAGTAACTAAAGACTAACTATGATTAAATTGTAAACAATTAAGAGAAAGATATAAGGTTGTGATTTCCCCTATTTATGGAATCCCTTCCTGTTATGTTTCATACAGATTTGTATAATCATCTCTATCGATCATGAGCACTCTTACTACCGTAAATCTCTCCCGAGTAATTATGATAATTTACTAGACGCATTCTCCCGAGTTACGCTAGCTGGCCTTGATTACAACTCACTTTAGATCACACCCAAGGCTTCGTTATCCCTAATCCCGCCTTTAAACCCTTGGTTATTGATCCCTCATATACTTTGGAAGTGGTGATGTTCAACAATTACCTAAATATGTACTCTCTCCCGAATAATACATACTAAATAGGCACAGCTAATTGAGGATCCTATCAATTAACTACAACAAGAACGTAGTTGAACAAATAGAGATTAAACCGGGCAAACTACATTAGTATAACACGAAGTTCATCCTTCAATAGGTTCTATCAAAACCCTAGGCTAAATATTTAGCTACTCATAGTAAAGCAAGATAAAACTACAAAAGTATTCATAATGTGCACTTGAAATAACAAAGAGAAGATTGAAAAACTCTAATGGTTGATTGCTCTTCTCACACTTATTCTTGCCTCCAATTCAGTCTAAAAACAAGCTTAACCTTTGCTTGGGCGAGTTTGTTGAGTTTATAATGGGTTAGGTAAGTTTTCCCCGATTTACACTTTAGTCCCAAAAATTTTGGTTTAATTCCCCCTTGGCCGCGCCCCATGGCGGCCTAGCAAGCCTCACAATGCCTAGCGCCATGGTCGGCCCCGTGGTCTTGGCTGCGCCAAGTGACAAGCGCGCATGTGCCTCTGTCTCCCCACCGATGCCTCTCGCCAGCGCCCAAGGGCTGGCCAATGACAACAGCGTCGCACACCCTGACAATGCCGCGCGCGCAGATCCTGATGCCTCGCCAGCGCCCAGCTGCAGGCCCATTCCAGCAGCGCCTCGCGCACAGACCCCGATGCCAAGCACCAGCGCCCAGCCTCAGGCCAACACATCAAGTGTCGCGCGCGCCCACAGCAACGCGCGCGCAGACCCTGACCCGCAAGACAAAGTTGCTGCCATCAGACTTAGTTTTACCTTGTAATAATCTAAGTCCTTTTTCATTGTAATCATAGACTAGTTTTCATCATTTTCATTTCAGTGTGCTTCTACAGCTTTATTAGGGCTAGTCTTGTAATGTTGGTTTATTTTTTTTAAGCATTATTAAGGGGGACCAAACAATCAAACATTTTCAAGCAAGCATTTTCTGGTGTCTCTCCCCCTCGACACCGCATCATTGTAATCAGCATTTTCATTCATCAATAAAATCATCATCATCATTCAAAACCCAATTCTCTCTCAGCTTCCGCAATTGCTCACGACATTGGTTTTCCCGCACGGCACTGACAATCTAGTCTAGCGTGCGGCGAGGACCTCATTGGCGGACAGCAACCGCACTGACATCGGTTGCTTAGCCTTACGTTGCCCTTCCAAAGAACATCAGGAAGGCGTTGCGTAACAGTTGGTATCAGAGCCTAGGCTCGACATCGGACGAGGGAACACATTTGCCATCATCACCATTTCTGACCATGGTGAATCATGGGGAGCGTCTAGCATCCCTAGAAGAGACGGTTGACCGATTACGACCCATCGTGGATACGGTGCCTGATCAAAACAACAACCTAGTACAAAGGTTGGACGACCTGGACCGCCGAATGCGGCAGGCGGAAAATGACATTGCAAACATCAGTCGTGACTCCGACGAGGACCGACAAACGGCAGCCATCGAAACTGCCAATATTCATGGCAAATTTGAGGACCTCCAACAGGAGCGTGCCGACGATTTAGCCCATCAGCAACATGAGGCAGACAGACTAACTGCCATGCAGCAAACCATAAACGACTTGACTGACAAGCTCAACGTTGTCAATGCTGCCTTACAGAGCCTACTTCGAGAAGGCGACCATCACATCAGGGGTGCAGCAAACCTCACCCCCATTCCACAAAAGCTTAAGATACCGGAGCCAAAGCCATACGACGGATCCCGGGATGCTAAAGAAGTGGAAAACTTCATCTTCGACATCGAACAATACTTCGATGCCGTGGGCCATTTGGAGGAATCCAAAAAGGTAGCGACTGCTGCCATGTATCTTCAGGGCGATGCCAAACTTTGGTGGCGGGTCAAATACGAAGCCATCAAGGCCGGTGAAGATACTCTTCAGACATGGGATGAATTGAAGGTAGCCATACGCCTGCAGTTCTTCCCCGAAAATGTGGAATACAATGCAAGGAGAAAGCTACGGGACCTCCGCCACACCAGATCAGTGAGGGAGTACGTGCGCGAATTCTCCGCACTCATGCTAAACATACGCGACATGGGGGACAAAGACAAACTCTTCGCATTCATAGAAGGTTTGAAACCTCATGCCCGTATGGAACTACAGCGACAACGGGTAGACACCCTGCCCAAGGCCATTCAAGCTGCAGAATGCCTTGGCGATTATCATTTGGGAACTCAGAACGACAGGCCCCAGCCGTCTGTCCGAGGGGGATTCAACGGGCACCATCCCAGCAATGGTGGCCCAAGCAAAAGTGGGGGAGATCGGAGTGCATCCAAAACTAAGACTCCTCCCTCCAACAGCAACAGTGCTGCATCCATCAACAACAATCAGGGGAGAAAGCCTCCCTCAGAATGCCGTCATTGCGGCGGGGCACATTGGAACAATGAATGCCCAAACATCAAGGTCAATGCTCATCAGACTGTCGAGGATGAGACAGATGCATCAGACACATCTGAAGACAACCAGGTAGGCGCCTTCAATGCAATTGTTGGCTCTATCCCTCATGCCTTAGCGGGGACCAGTGCATGTCCTCCTAAGAAAACATCAGTCCCGATCACCAGGAAAGGGAAAGAAAAGATGGACGAAGGACCTCCTAAGCAAGCGAGGACCCTAATGTTCGTCGAATTGAAAGTGAACGGCAAGCCCCTTCACGCATTGATAGACACGGGTGCCACCCATAACTACTTGTCATCAACGCAAGTAGAGCGCCTAGGTCTTGTGGTACAAAAGAGCAAAGGCCGCGTCAAGGCTATCAACTCACCACCTCAGACATTGGGTGGAACAGCTACAAATGTCCCAGTGAAACTTGGCCCATACAAAGGAAGCATCGACCTGCGCATCGCAATCATAGATGACTTCGACATCATAGTGGGTTTGGAGTTCATGAGGCAAACCAACACCATACCGGTACCATATGCCAACATGCTCCTGATGATGGGAGAAAAAGGGGCCAAGCCCTGCACCATACCATGTTTTCCCCATAAAGATGGCCGCTGAAAACATCTCGGCCATGCAATTGGAGAAGGTAGTCAACAGACATGAACCTCAGGGTCAGGCTACCCTTCGCAGCAACAATCAGCCATCATGTCATCGGCCTCAAAAGACTGGTGACGCTCATCATCGTGTGAAGACTTGTCAGCCATGCCACAAGGACAAGTCGGATCACTCATCAAAGCCGGGACCCTCGCAGCCATTACATGTCCCTCAGAGACCATGGGAAAGTGTTTCCCTCAGATTCATCACGGGATTGCCCCAAGTCGGCAATCTTGCATCCATCATGGTTGTCATAGATCAGTTCTCAGACTATGCAACTTTCATAGCAGCCCCGCAAAACATCTCAGCAGAAGATACAGCTCGACTCTTCTTCTCGCACATTGTCAAACATTGGGGCCTGCCCAAAAACATTGTTAGTAGGCGCGACTCACGCTTCACTAGCAACTTTTGGACCCATCTCTTCAGGTGCTTTGGGTCAACATTGAGTCACAACACAGACATCCATCCACCATCGGATGGCCAGACAGACCGGTTCGATGACATGCTGGAGGAATATCTCCGCAACTTCGCAACCGGATCACAGAAGCATTGGGTGAAGCTCCTGGATGCTGCTCAACTGTGTTTCAATTCTCAAAAGAGCCATCATACAAACAAAAGCCCTTTTGAAATTGTTACCGGACAGCAACCGCTTCTCCCGCAAACGGTGAATGCATCAACCATGCCGAAATCTCCTTGAGCTGCCAACTTCTCGAGCGAATGGGAGCGCAACATGGAGATAGTGCGGAGCTATCTCATCAGGGCCCAAGAGCGGGCAAAAAGGTTCACCGAACAAAAGCTTTGCTTTGCCCAATATCAACCAGGGGACAAAGTAATGCTATGCATCCCAAAGCGGTACTTGTTTTCAGAAAGGACCCATGACCCTCGCCTGCAACAAAAATACATCGGGCCCCTGGCCATTGAAAAACGCATTGGGAAGTCCACATACCAGGTAAAAACTCCATCCTGGTGGAAGATCCATCCAGTCTTCCAATGCCGCATGAAATCATTGCTTCGCTACAACAGCAAGCTCACAGAGCAGAGGGGTGCAGACCTCCCATCCAACAACCATCAGAAACATCATCATCATCATAAGGCTCCGAGGACGGCGCCAACTCAGGTGGGGGAGAATGTCATGGGCTGCTTTCCAGACACGCCCCATGACCCCTTGGTCGCGCCCCATGGCGGCCTAGCAAGCCTCACAATGCCTAGCCATGGTCGGCCCCGTGGTCTTGGCTGCGCCAAGTGACAAGCGCGCATGTGCCTCTGTCACCCCACCGATGCCTCTCGCCAGCGCTTAAGGGCTGGCCAATGACAACAGCGCCGCGCACCCTGACAATGCCGCGCGCGCAGATCCTGATGCCTCGCCAGCGCCCAGCTGCAGGCCCATTCCAGCAGCGACTCGCGCACAGACCCTGATGCCAAGCACCAGCGCCCAGCCTCAGGCCAACACATCAAGAGTCGCGCGCGCCCACAGCAACGCGCGCGCAGTCCCTGACCCGCAAGACAAAGTTGCTGCCATCAGACTTAGTTTTACCTTGTAATAATCTAAGTCCTTTTTCATTGTAATCATAGACTAGTTTTCATCATTTTCATTTCAGTGTGCTTCTACAGCTTTATTAGGGCTAGTCTTGTAATGTTGGTTTATTTTTTTTAAGCATTATTAAGGGGGACCAAACAATCAAACATTTTCAAGCAAGCATTTTCTGGTGTCTCTCCCCCTCGACACCGCATCATTGTAATCAGCATTTTCATTCATCAATAAAATCATCATCATCATTCAAAACCCAATTCTCTCTCAGCTTCCGCAATTTGCTCACGACATTGGTTTTCCCGCACGGCACTGACAATCTAGTCTAGCGTGCGGCGAGGACCTCATTGGCGGACAGCAACCGCACTGACATCGGTTGCTTAGCCTTACGTTGCCCTTCCAAAGATCATCAGGAAGGCGTTGCGTAACAGTAAGTATGAACAAATTCAGACTGTGAAACTGCGAATGGCTCATTAAATCAGTTATAGCCTTAGTATGCTTCACTAGCTAGATCTGATTTCTCATTCGGTGTCTAGTACCTATATTGGATTGATTATTTAGATCTAATTTATCATTCGGTGTCTAGTACCTATATTGTATTGATTACTTAGATCTGATTTCTTATTCGGTATCTGATCATACCCAACTATGCCTTATAAAAAGGACTAAGCGGACGCTACAAATATAAACTGAGTCTTTAGCCCAGAGTCGAACCCACAAGGAATTAACCTATCAATTACTCGTGTTAGACTCACTAAATTCTACGCAATCAACTTCCCAAACGTTTTGAATAACAATTGAGGATATTTTTACTAACTATAACTGACTGCAATTAAGTAACTAAAGACTAACTATGATTAAATTGTAAACAATTAAGAGAAAGATATAAGGTTGTGATTTCCCCTATTTATGGAATCCCTTCCTGTTATGTTTCATACAGATTTGTATAATCATCTCTATCGATCATGATCACTCTTACTACCGTAAATCTCTCCCGAGTAATTATGATAATTTACTAGACGCATTCTCCTGAGTTACACTAGCTGGCCTTGATTACAGCTCACTTTAGATCACACCCAAGGCTTCGTTATCCCTAATCCCGCCTTTAAACCCTCGGTTATTGATCCCTCATATACTTTGGAAGTGGTGATGTTCAACAATTACCTAAATATGTACTCTCTCCCGAGTAATACATACTAAATAGGCACAGCTAATTGAGGATCCTATCAATTAACTACAACAAGAACGTAGTTGAACAAATAGAGATTAAACCGGGCAAACTCCATTAGTATAACACGAAGTTCATCCTTCAATAGGTTCTATCAAAACCCTAGGCTAAATATTTAGCTACTCATAGTAAAGCAAGATAAAACTACAAAAGTATTTATAATGTGCACTTGAAATAACAAAGAGAAGATTGAAAAACTCTAATGGTTGATTGCTCTTCTCACACTTATTCTTGCCTCCAATTCAGTCTAAAAACAAGCTTAACCTTTGCTTGGGCGAGTTTGTTGAGTTTATAATGGGTTAGGTAAGTTTTCCCCGATTTACACTTTAGTCCCAAAAATTTTGGGTAGTTACACAGTCGACCGCGACCGCGGTGAAACGCAACTATTCTGCCTCATTTGCTTGGCCTACCGTGGTCCAGCCGCGGTCATGGTGGCATCTTGCCCAGTCCTCCTTTGCCTCTTCTTGCTTATTTTCGTTTGGGTTCTTCTTGATTGGCCTTATATCCAAATTATTGACTCCAAAACACTCCATAGTCTCTTCCTAACTTGGATTAGTCCCTGCAAAGTAAAAGAACACCAATTAGAGTATTTTCTTATCATTTAGCCATTAAAATAACAATAAAGTATGGTATATTTAGAGTGTAAATAGGGTCTGTATAGCCTACTATAAACACCTCACACTTAAACCGTTGCTAGTCCTCTAGCAACAAACCACACTCTATAGGCCTAATCGTCATTGGGTCACCTCCCTACTCCTTATACCAAGAATAGTTCACATGGATAGACTACTTCAGTGCAACATCCCCGCCTCAAGAGTAGACTCTTTCTAGCCACGCAATACCCCTAAACAACTCTCCTACTCTCTGTCAGAGGTCCAGACTTACCTTCCCTTCATGAATCATGTGCCTACTCACTACAAAAGAGACTTATATCGTTTACACACCATACACTGAGGAATTCGAATACAACATTTCACTCACCCTTAGAAAAAATTCTTATGCCAGAAACAACACACCATAGGCTTGCCCGTAGTGTAATACTCGACTAATCGAGCTCATTCGGTCTAGAATCAAATAGGACTTTATTTGGTTGTAATGTTGGCTGCGGGACGGGTAGGATACATCTGGTACAGTGACTATACCTCCCTAAGCACTCCACTATATTGTGTACTTTTAAGCTCTTCACTTTATCACACCTTCCTTCCACCATTACATTATTGTATTAACCCCTTATTATTATTTTTTCTTTAGTACACTTTTTCTTTTAATAGCTGCACCACTTTGAGGCTTCTTTTTTTTTCTAGTGGCCTCTAATATTGTTTATCAACCAGTGCATTTTTTTTCTTTTTTTGTCCCCTTAATTCCACTTAATAGCCCAACCAACCACCCCACACTTATATTTTTCCATATTTGTTACACTTTGAGTGCTTCTAAGAGGTGGTAGGGTTCAACAAGATAGGTTATTTAAGCTCGGGTTAGGTTTGTAATGTGGTTGCTAAGAAAAACAGGCTTACAGGCTCAACGAGGTTGACTAGGGTATACACAGTTAGGTGGGAACAAGCATACATAGAAGGGTTAAGCAAAGAAATGCTTATATCACTTTCCAGACCAAACAAGACTATCATTTCGATTTGCACACACACAGAAAAAGTTCTAGGCATTGAATGTTAATACAAAATACAAAAAGCCTCACTCACACACGGCACATGACTCAATTCAGTTAGGATCATCAGACACTCTGTTCTAAGTACTTGAGCCATTCAGGAACACACAATTTAAGGCCTTCTTTGAGTCAACTAAAGAGCCTAAGTGTCACACTAAAGCAGTCCTTATTCAAGGTACCATAGTTCCATTTTTTTTTCTCGCCCAAAACTTTCTAAACTAAAAAGAAAAACTAACTACACCCGGTTCAAATAGAAACCCTTGGAAAAGAACCGTGGTTTAACCAAGGGGGAGTTGATACACTACCTAGTCAAACGAAAATCTTTTTTTTTTGTTCGACTTATATCCTTCAAGAGACTCGTCAAGAGGTGTCCATCTTCGGGCCAAGTCGAAGTTAACTAACATAAACCAATAATACCAAACAAACAAAAAAAACACCAAACAATGTTATACAATTTTACAATAACAAACATCCCCCACCCCACACTTAAAGCTTTGGTATGTCCCCAAGTTAACGAATATAAAGCAGAGTAAGGTAAGGGGACTTCCCTGATGCTCAATCCTGATCAGATACGATGCTAGAATCGAGGTGACACGCTCGTCCTAGTGCCCGGAGCCAGCCCATGATATTTTTCTCCGACTTGGCATGTTGAGTAGTCAAATTGTCAACTCTAGTGCCCAGGTCAGTGACCGAAGTGCGGAGGCCAGCCATATCTTGCTCCAGGGCTATCATGCGGGTACTTCGGCGGGCTTATGATGGGCCCGCTTCATCAGCTCTCGGCAGTGGTAGGGCAGCAGCGTCCTCAACATTCTCATCATCATCAACCATCACTACCGACTCCCTCTGAACTGTGATTTTGCTAGCCCGGAATGGGGCTTTCAATGGGAATTTCCCATCTACTCTGGGATTTTTAGGAACTCGTGCAACACGTCATAGTTTGGTAACCAGAGAGGGGAAGTAAAACCCTTTTGAGTACTTCGGGGGAACGAATGAGCATCTCATCATGAAGGAGCTTGTCGACATCAAAATCTTGGTGGGTCTTAAAACAGTAGATAGTTGTTGCTCGTGGCCCATTGTCATCAGTAGTGTTGCTGGAGGGCAGCAAACGGCTGTTGATAATTGTGAGCCAATACTTAGCCTCACAATTGAGAGACTGGGAGTTCAATGTGATCATGTGTTTTATCCATATATGCTCCATGTCAGGCACACATATTGCTTCAAGAATCGGTGCCCACCAGATAGTTGGGCGATGATAAGCAATGTAATGATCTTTATCCCTAGTGAATACTGGCAGCCGGTACACTCGGCGGATGGCCTCAAGGGACACATTTACCCGGGTATTTCGTACTGTGACCACCCCATTAACATGCTCCTGGCAGGTAGCGTAAAACTCCCTTACCATTAGTGTATTCGCCTCCTCCGATTCATCAAAGAAGATGTCCAGCTGACAGCTCCTCAACCCTACAAAGATATTTGGGCATTTCACTTTCAAGGCTTGCCAGTCAATATGAACTTCAGGTAACAATTTCTTGGACGCCTTGGCGTTATACCTGTCCTCAGCTAGTTTGGAGACAAACCTAGCGTGGTAAAATTGTTCCATACTAGCTTGACCCCGAGATCTAGAAGATTTGCCTGGTCCATTAGCGGAGGACCCTGTGGTAATTCTCTTCCTGGATTAATGCAATGTACCTGCCAAAAACAGAGTCTCCTATTAGTGAGGGTTGGAGTTGTGTGAACCCTGGGTGGTTACTCAGACTTCACCGCCACCATGGTCACATTAGCCATTACAAATCCATTGGGGAAATTTCTCAAACACCTTGTGAGCAAGGGATCAACCCTAACATACCTAGCCCCATGGAAACATCAATTCTTCCCCCAAAACAACTATTCGTACTTCACTATTCCACCCTACCACAATTAATTTTACACACAAAATCACACTCTTCTGTACAACATTGTGCACATAACCCACTAACAAGCAGAAAAGAAAATCAAAAGAAAAAATCTACTATAAATACTACAACAATTAAGGCATTGAACTTGCAAATTACTAAAACAAAAATACAAGAGAAAAGAGAGGGAAGCTTGACATACCTAGTTGTAGTAGAGGGTGAGAAGGATGGAAGTTGGGGAAGAGAGAGTGGAAAGTTGGTGGGGTGTGTGTGGGAGTGTGAGAGAGGTGAAGAAGAAGAAGAAGAAGAGGGGAGAGAGACGTTGAGTTAGGGTTTAGAGAGAGAGGAGATGGGGGAAATTAAAGGGGGGTGTTCTAAGTTTATTAGGGGGGAAATTAGAAAATAAAATAAATAAAAATTAATTCTCACTTACCTGGGCGACAGTAAAGTCGCGACTTACCGCGGTCGACCGCGGTCCCACCGCGGCCGTAGTGAGTGAAGGGGCGAGAAATAGAATCATCGTGTTTCACTGCGGTCTCACCGCGGTCGCGGTGGATCAAGCATTCCTGAGATAGAATACTCCTCTTTTACCACGGTCATGCCGTGATCCCACCGCGGTCGTGGTGACGAGCATTTTTTCATAAGGAAGTTAGTCTAATATACATTTGGTACAACATCAAACAAAAGACAAGAAAACAACAACGTTCATGGGTTGCCTCCCATGCAGCGCCTCATTTAACGTCGCGACACGACGCAGATAAGCGCATTTAAGGCTCGCTCGACCTCTGAGGTTCAGTCAAATGGATCTCTGACACTTTCTTTGGTTCATCCATGCCCACATATGGTTTCAATCTCTGCCCATTAACTCTAAATATATGAGAGTCTTTTTTTGAGGCAATCTCTATATAGCACCTGAAGGGAATACTTCGACCACCCAGAATGGTCTAGACCATCGTGACTTGAGTTTACCCGAAAATAGCCTTAATCTTAAGTTATAAAGCAATACCATGTCTCCGGGATTAAAATTTTGCTCAACAATATTCTTGTCATGCAGCCTCTTCATTCTCTCCTTTTACAGCCTCGTGCTCTCGAAAGCAAGATATCATAACTCATCGAGCTTATGCAATTCTGTGACTCTAGTTGTGCCCGTAGCCTCAATGTCCAGATTCAGCTATTTCATTGCCTACCAAGCTTTATGTTCTAGTCCCACTAGCAAGTGACAGGCCTTCCTGAACACCAGCTTATATGGTGACTTGCCAATTGGTATTTTAAAAGCAGTTCTGTAGGCCCAGGGTGCATCATCTAGCTTTTTCGCCCAATCAATTCTCGTGGCGTTCACAGTCTTGGTCAGTACACTCTTTATCTCTCTATTAGACACTTTGACCTGTCCACTGGTCTGAGAATGATATGGTATTACCACCTTATGGCGCACATCGTACTTTGCTAGCAACTTCTCGAAAGCTCGATTGTAAAAGTGGGTGCCCCCATCACTGATAATAGCTCTCGGGGTCCCGAAATGGGTGAATATATTCTTCTTCAAGAACCCCACCACCACTCTTGCATCATTGGTGGGAAGTGCTGCAGATTCCACCCATTTGGACACGTAATCTACACCAACAAGTATGTACTTATTGCCAAATGAGCTGACAAAGGGGTCCATGAAGTCTATCCCCCAAACATCGAACACTTCAACCTCTTGAATTGGGTTCATGGGCATCTCATGGCGATGAGAAATGTTCCCGGTTCACTGACATTCATTACAACACTTCACCCATTGATATGCATCCTTAAACACTGTTGGCCAGTAGAACTCAGCTTCTAGCACTTTTGTTGTTGTTCTGAGTCCTCCAAAATGCCCGCCATAAGCCGATGTGTGACATGCCTGCAAAACAGAAGATTGTTCTATCTCGGGGACACACCTCCGGATCATATTGTCAATATTTATTCTAAACAGATAAGGTTCATCCCAGTAATACATGCGGCAGTCACGATAAAACTTTCTCTTTCGTACAGAGGAAAGGTCATAGCGAACTATACCACTTGCCAGGTAATTTGCAAAGTCTGCATACCATGGCACTTCCTCAAGGCTTGTAGCGAGTAGCTGCTCGTCTGGAAAGGTTTCTAGAATATCCTCAACCTCAACTGAGTTTTCAGCTCCCTCAAGTCGTGATAGATGAGCAGCGACTTGGTTTTCTGTGCCCTTATGGTCACGAATTTCAAGGTCGAGCTCTTGAAGTAACAGCACCCAACGAATCAGGCACGGTTTGGACTCCTTCTTCTCAATCAAGTACCTGAGAGCTGCATGATCAGTATATACAATTACCTTAAAGCCAATCAGATATGATCTGAACTTGTCAAATGTAAACACCACAACCAGCATCTCCTTTTCAGTCACAATGTAGTTTAGCTGGGATCCACTCAGCATTCTACTGACATAGTAGATTGGGTGCATTAGCTTGTCTTTCTGCTGTCCCATCACTGCGTAGTCACTGGCGTCACACATGAGTTTGAATAGTTGCTCCCAGTCGGGGGCGACAATGATGGGTGTTGTGACTAGCCTCTTTTTTAACTCCTCGAATGCTACCCTACAATCATCAGAAAACAAGAAAGGGTGATCTTTTTCTAACAACTTACAGAGAGGGTTGGCAATTTTTGAGAAGTCTCTTAAGAATCTCCGATAAAAACCGGCATGCCCGAGGAAGCTCCTGATTGCCTTGACTGAAATGGGAGGTGGCAGTTATGCTATCACGTCAACTTTAGCATGATCCACCTCGATTCCCTTACTTGATACCCGGTGACCCAAGACTATGCCCTCTTGTACTATGAAATGGCACTTCTCCCAATTAAGTACCAGGTCAGCCTCAATACAGCTTTTCAACACTCGGGTCAGATTTATAAGGCACTTGTCGAACGAGTTCCCCATCACTGAGAAATCATCCATGAACACCTCCATTATGTCTTCGACCATGTCAGTGAATATGGCCATCATGCACCTTTGGAATGTGGCGGGTGCATTGCATAGGCCAAAGAGCATCCTTCGAAAACCATAAATGTCATATGGGCAAGTGAATGAGGTCTTTTCTCTGTCCTATGGTGCAATGGAGATTTGATTGTACCTTGAGTACCCATCCAGAAAACAGAAGTGAGACCTCTTTGCCAATCTGTCAAGCATCTGATCAATGAAGGGAAGTGGGAAGTGGTCTTTCCGGGTGGCCAGATTCAATTTCCTGTAATCCATGCAAATTCTCCAGCCTATGATGGTTCTTGTAGAGATCAGCTCATTGTTATCATTTTTACTACCATCATGCCACCCTTTTTAGGAACATATTGCACTGGGCTAACCCAATTGCTGTCAGATATTGGGAAAATGATTCCCGTATCCAACCATTTGATCACCTCTTTCTTCACCACTTCCTTCATGTTGGGGTTCAGCCTTCTTTGGTGCTCCCTGGAAGGTTTGTGTCCCTCTTCCAGTAGAATTTTATGCATACAATATGCCGGGCTGATCCCCTTAGTGTCTGTCATGGTCCACTCAATGGCAGTTTTGCACTCCTTGAGTACCTGCAAAAGTTGGTGTGCCTGAACATCTAACAAACTAGATGAGATAATAACAGGTAATGTGGAGTTAGGTCCTAGGAACTCATACCTGAGATAGGCGGGCAGTGGCTTCAATTCCAGCTTTAATGGTTCTTCTATGGATGGTTTGGTAGGAGGAGTTTCTCTGTTTTCTTAGTGTAGGGGCTCGAATTCCAGAGTTCTATCCCAAAAACCTCTGCCCTCTAAAGCCAACGCCCATTCTGCCAATTCTTCCCCATTCACCTCATCTAAATTTACCAGACATGCAACAAGAGGGTCATCAATAGTTAACGTCTCATCATCAGCTTCTACGATTACATCTACGACATCAATAAGAGAGCAATTGGTGAATTCACTTGGCCGCCTCATAGATTTCTGCACATTGAATTTTATCTCCTCATCGTTCAACCTCATCTTGAGCTACCCAGTTTCACAATCAATGAGAGCTCTCCCCGTATCCAAGAACGGCCTTCCCAAAATTATGGAAATTTCTTCATCCACCTTGCAATCTAGAATCACAAAATATGTAGGGAACATAAATTTCCCTACCTGAATCAACACATCATCCAAGATACCAGAGGATCTTTTCGCGGTCCTATCAGCCAGTTGCAATAACATAGAAGTGGGTCTAGCTCTTCCAATCCCCAACCTCTTATAGATCGCCAGGGGCATAAGATTTATGCTAGCCCCCAAATCACATAGTGCCTTGGCAAAAGCAAAGTTACCAATGGTGCAGGGGATTGTGAAACTCCCTAGGTCAGACAGCTTCTCAGCTACTGGTCTAGTCGCCACAGCACTGCAGGTCTGAGTAAGAGTCACTGTGGCCAAGTCTTGGAAATCGAATTTTCAGGACATCAAGTCCTTCATCATTTTTGCATAACCAGGCATCTCCTTCAAAGCATCAATCAATGGAATATTTACCTGGATTTGTTTCAGCATCCCCGGCAACAGCGCCAAAATTTGATCGCGACCAACTATGCCTTATAAAAGGACTAAGCGGATGTTGCAAATATAATTTGAGTATTTAGCCCAGAGTCGAACCCACAAGGAATTAACCTATCAATTACTCTTGTTAGACTCACTAAATTTTACGTAATCAACATCCCAAACGTTTTGAATAACAATTGAGGTTATTTTTAGTAACTATAACTGACTGCAATTAAGTAACTAAAGACTAACTATGATTAAATTGTAAACAATTAAGAGAAGGATCTAAGGTTGTGATTTCCCCTATTGATGGAATCCCTTCCTGTTATGTTTCATACAGATTTGCATAATCACCTATATCAATCATGAGCACTCTTACTACCATAAATCTCTCCCGAGTAATTACGACAATTTACTAGACACACTCTCCCGAGTTACGCTAGCTGGCCTTGATTACAACTCACTTTAGATCACACCCAAGGCTTCGTTATCCCTAATCCCGCCTTTAAACCCTCGGTTATTGATCCCTCATATACTTTGGGAGTGGTGATGTTCAACAATTACCTAAATATGTACTCTCTCCCGAGTAATACATACTAAATAAGCACAGCTAATTGAGGATCCTATCAATTAACTACAACAAGAATGTAGTTGAACAAATAGAGATTAAACCAGGCAAACTATATTAACATAACGAAGTTCATCCTTCAATAGGTTCCATCAAAATCATAGACTAAATATTTAGATACTCATAGCAAAGCAAGATAAAACTACAAAAGTATTCATAATGTGCACTTGAAATAACAAAGAGAAGATTGAAAAACTCTAATGGTTGATTGCTCTCCTCACACTTGTTCTTGCCTCCAATTCAGTCTAAAAACAAGCTTTAACTTTGCTTGGGTGAGTTTGTTGAGTTTATAAAGGGTTAGGATAAATTTCCCCCGATTTACACTTTAGTCCCAAAATTTTTGGGCAGTTACACAGTCGACTGCGGCCGCGGCAGAACGCGGCGCGACCGCGGTGAAACGCAACTATTCTGCCTCATTTGCTTGGCCTACCGTGGTCCAACCGCGGTCGCGGTGGCATCTTGCCTAGTCCTCCTTTGCCTCTTTCTTGCTTATTTTCGTTTGGGTTCTTCTTGATTGGACTTATATTAAAATTATTGACTCCAAAACACTCCATAGTCTCTTCCTAACTTGGATTAGTCCTTGCAAAGCAAAAGAACATCAATTAGAGTATTTTGTTATTATTTAGCCATTAAAACAACAATAAAGTATGGTACATTTAGAGTGTAAATAGCGTCTATATTTAGCGTACTATCAGTGTCTAGTATCTATATTCAGTGGCGGAGCCATTCCGATAAAATGAACAACAACAATCCAGTATAATCCTGCAAGTGGGGTTTGGAGAGGGTAGGATGTACGCAACTTTACTCCTACCCTTGAAGGGCAGAGAGACTGTTTTCGATAGACCCTCGGCTAAAGAAGGTTAAAGAAGTCTCGATAGCAAGTAATAGCAAGATAAATAATTAGAAAACTAAACCGAAGATAGCAACAGAGAATATGAAAGAGGTATCGATAACACTTAATAGCAAGACAATATATTTAGAAAACTAAATCCAAGGCAGCAAATGAATACACCAAAAAAAAAAATTAACATTGCCACTATGCAACAACAACAACAACAACAACAAAAACAACCCAGTATAACATTGCCACTATGCATTTTCCTAAAATTTATCATTCTTTCGACTTACAAAGTCATTCTTGATAAATTTTATTTCTGGAAGACTATATCAACGACCGCAATAGAAAATTGAACACTCTTGACCATTATATTACTTATAAAAAAAGACAGTTCGGTGTATTAAGTTTTTTTTATGTGCGGGGTTCGGGGAAGGGCCGGACCACAAGGATCATCGCGGCGGAATTCTCACATTAAGAGTGAAAGTGCTAACAAAGGCATTTCTATACTCATAACTCTAACACAAGATCTGGTTAAGGATGAAGGATAGTTACCACTCAACCACAATCTCTGTCAGTAGATTATTTAGTTTAATATTTAGTAACATAATTATCTTTTAATGTAAACTCTATTTCTTTTCTTATCCTTAATTCCTTTGAAGCCTCATAGATGATAATTAGCTTTATTTATCTGATGAGTTATATACTAGTATTATTTTTTATTAAAATTGATTAATTTATTTAATTTTGTATTTTATTCGGGCTAAAGATCATCAATGGAATTGCATACTAATATTACTTATCCTCACGTCTAGGAGATTCAAAAGATCTTATCTTTAATTATTGGCACTATCCTTAATTGGCTAAGTAACTAAAAGATAATGTTTATATGATTATGTCATTTAAAAGATAATGTCTATAATAAGTGAAATTAGTAAAAGAAAATAAGATTATTACTGCTCCAGTAGGTTAAAAACAACTTATTTCGAATTTAATATCGAAAATCTTTTATTAATTATACTGAGATGATATCGAAAATCAAATGTTATATTAATTATACTGAGATTTGTATATTACTTATGCAGGATTTTATAAATACTCAGGAATATAGAAATTAAATTTTCTTATACTTCATGTCAAATAACCCCCATAAGAATAACATTGACAATTACAGAAATCAAGACAACCTTTTCATCGGAAAATTACAGTGTATAGCTAACGTCAAATATTTTTTTATGTTATACATATTAGGTATTGAATGTTGGGCTTTAAAGACTTTAAACATTGGTCTTTAAAGTCTAAGAGTGTGAATTGGGAAATGGTGAGAAATAAAATGGAGGGAAATGAAAATTTGAATCAAGTGAGCTTTTGTCATTAACTTTCTACCACATTGGTGAAGACAACTACACTTGTGTGTATAAATATGGGATCACTTCTTAGAGCTCTTAAAAGGAGTTGAAGAGAATGAACTCTCGCGCCGTCGTCGCTCGCTCGGCTTCGGGTTCGGCTTCGGCTTCGGATTTGTCAAACGATCGATAAGATTATTTTTTGGACAAAATTTATTTAATAATTAATTAAATGTCAGATCACTGCTGAAGATTCAGAAGTATAGTCTGGTCGCGGTCCTGGCGTAACCGCGGTAGGACCGCGCCAGAACCCTTCTGTAGATTTAGAGGGCCACTCTGGCCGCGGTCCTAGCGTAACCGCAGTAGGACCGCGGCAGGCGGCGTAAACTTCTGAAAAGGCACTTTTTCCAGAACAAACATCACACCTCTTCCAATAATTGCCTATAAATTCTGAGGCATGGCTTCGGTTTTGATATACCAAAAAGATTACAGAACTTTCTTCTTTCTGAAAATACTGCATTCTAATTCGCAGTCTCTCTCTCTCAAATTCGTAAGTGTGATTTTGCTCCGTTCTTTGAGTTTGTTAGTATCCTGCAGTTTGTATTGTCACTGTTGCAGGAAGGTTTATTCCGTTTCATCCTGGGAGGATTTAATCCATTACTTTGGCAACGTGTGAGGGGGTTAAAATTCCTTAAGGATGCACAAGCAAATTGTGGACTCAGAATATTTCTTATCGTTTACTGTTTTTTTTTTCCAGTTTTTTCTTCTAACAGTTTTTCTTTATTTTCCTCCTAATTTTGTGTTTCCATACCGAAATTTAACAAGCTTAAGGAATTTTTAAAATCTAACGGTTCTGTGTTGAAATATATATATATATTAAACTGTTATCTATATTTTGTATATTGGTTTGGAGACTAAAGCCTTCGTGCTTTCTACTCCAATAATTGTTCTGTCCGGTTTAAAGTATAACAAAAGTTTACCGGAATAAGAAACGTACGGGTTTGAAGTATATAAAAACTTCACCATTGTTACGTGTTGTGTGTTTGGTTTGGTATTCAGTTTGAAGATAACAAAACTTCACTGATTTAACAAAGTTCTCTTTTGTTTCCAACTATACAGAAACATGTCGAATGAAAACCAAACTAATGGAAATGTTGCGGGAACGGGTGCTACTGTTACGAGTGTTGCTGCCTCGTCAAGCCGTTCAACTCCTGCTCATGCTATGGCACCAGCAGAAAAACCTGGAAAGTTTTCCGGTATTGACTTCAAACGTTGACAAATGAAGATGCTCTTCTATCTGACTACGTTGAGTTTGCAGCGATTCATCAAGAAGGATCCTCCGGTCCTGGCTGAAGGCACTCCGGATGACGAACGATTTGTGGTAACTGAAGCATGGAAACATTCTGATTTCTTGTGCAAAAACTACATTTTGAGTTGTTTGGAAGATAGCTTGTACAATGTCTATAGTGTCATGGAAACTTCAAAAGCATTATGGAATGCGCTTGAGAAGAAGTACAAGACTGAGGATGCCGGACTTAAGAAGTTCGTGGCTGCAAGGTTTTTGGATTTCAAGATGATTGACACTGGGTCGGTCAAAACTCAAGTCCAAGAATTACAAGTCATTGTGCATGATCTCCTTGCTGAAGGTATGACCCGAATCAATAATTTTATTAATAAGATTTTTCGTGTTATTAATTGTGAATTTATTATTGAAGGTATGGTCATAAATGAGGCCTTTCAAGTCGTCGCTTTCATTGAGAAGTTACCTCCGTTGTGGAAGGATTTTAAGAACTATCTTAAACACAAGCGGAAGGAGATGACACTTGAAGACTTGATTGTTCGTTTGAGGATAGAAGAAGACAACAAAAATGCTGAAAAGAAGTCACGTGGAAACTCGAAAATAATAAGGGCTAACATTGTTGAGGAGGCGCCACAAAATAAGAAAAGAAAGAAGGCTTCTGGACCAAAGAATTACCCGAGCAAGAAAAAGTTCAAGGGTAGTTGCCACAACTGTGGAAAATCTGGGCATAAGGCCGTGGATTGTCGTGCACCAAAGAATAATAAGAAGAAGAAGAATCAAGGTAACATGGTTGAAAATGCTGAAAAAATGGAGGACTTGTGTGCAATGTTATCTAAATGCAACTTGGTAGGAAATCCTAAAGAATGGTGGATTGATTCTGGAGCCACCCGCCATGTTTGTGCTGACAAGGAGTTATTTTCTTCCTATGCCCCCGCAGGACCCGACGAGACAATTTTCATGGGAAATTTGTCTACAACCAAAATTGAAGGAGTTGGCAAGATTGCGTTGAAGATGACATCGGGAAAAATTGTGGCTCTAAACCAAGTTCTCCACATTCCAGAAATTCACAAGAATCTTGTGTCTACCTCACTTCTTGTCAAGAATGGATTCAAATGTATTTTTATTTCTAATAGTGTTGTACTAAGTAAGAATGATGTGTATGTAGGAAAAGGTTACCTTAATGATGGCCTTTTTAAGCTAAATGTAATAGCAGTTCCTATAAATAAAGTTAATGCTTCTTCTTACTTACTTGAGTCAAACACTTTATGGCATGCACGCTTAGGTCACGTCAACTTTAAAACATTGCGAAAATGATAAATTTAGAAGTATTGCCAAAATTTGATTGCATTAATTTTAAATGTCAAATATATGTGGAATCAAAGTATGCTAAGCATCCTTATAAGTCCGTTGAAAGGAATTCAAGTCCTTTAGACTTAATTCACACAGATATTTGCGACATGAAGTCAACACCATCTCGCGGTGGGAAAAAGTATTTTATTACTTTTATTGACGATAGCACGAGATATTGCTATATTTATTTACTTAATAGTAAAGATGAGGCAATTGATGCTTTCAAGAGTGAAGTTGAAACACAACTAAACAAAAAGATCAAAATGATAAGAAGTGATAGGGGTGGCGAATATGAATCTCCTTTTGAAGAAATATGTTTGGAAAATGGCATTATTTACCAAACAACTGCCCCTTACTCCCCACAATCTAATGGAATTGCGGAGAGAAAGAATCGAACGTTGAAAGAGATGATGAATGCGTTGTTGATAAGCTCTGGTTTACCACAGAACTTGTGGGGGAAGCAATACTTACAGCTAACCGAATAATCAACCGTGTACCTCATAGTAAAACACAGTCCATTCCTTATGAAAAATGGAAAGGAAGGAAGCCCAGGTTGAAATACTTCAAAGTGTGGGGGTGTTTAGCTAAGGTATAAGTTCCTAAACCTAAAAGGGTTAAGATAGGTCCAAAAATGGTTGATTGTGTATTTATTGGATATGTAACCAATAGCAAGGCATATTGTTTTCTGGTTCATAAATCAAAAAATCCTGAGATTCACGTTTATACGATAATAGAATCAGATAATGCTGAATTCTTTGAAACTATTTATCCGTATAAAAAGGAAAGTGAATTGAGCTATCAAAAGTCAAAACGACCTCGGGAGGAAATAATAAATAATATGCCCAATGAGGAAAATCCACGAAGAAGTAAACGTCAACGGACATCTACTTCATTCGGTCCAGATTTTCTGACTTTCCTGCTAGAAAATTAGCCTCGTACCTTCAAGGAAGCAATGTCTTCCTCAGAAGCACAATATTGGAAAGAAGCTGTCAATAGTGAAATAGAATCCATATTGAGTAACCATACCTGGGAATTGGTTGATCTTCCTCCAGGTAACAAAACATTGGGTTCTAAATGGATTTTTAAGAAGAAAATGAAAGACGATGGTACTATTGACAAATACAAGGCAAGACTTGTTGTCAAAGTATTTAGACAGCGAGAAGGTCTTGACTATTTTGACACATACTCGCCGGTAACAAGAATTACATCCATTCGGATGCTAATAACATTAGCCGCCTTGTATGGTCTTCAAATCCATCAAATGGATGTAAAAACAACCTTCTTAAATGGTGATCTAGAGGAAGAAATTTACAAGAACCAACATGAAGGGTTTGTGGTTCCGGAAAAAGAAAAGAAGGTGTGTCGACTTGTTAAGTCCCTTTATGGACTAAAACAAGCACCTAAGCAATGACATGCGAAATTTGACCAAACAATGTTGTCAAATGGCTTTAAGATTAATGAATGTGATAAGTGTGTTTACATTAAGAATATTCCAAATCATATAGTAATTGTTTGCTTATATGTTGATGATATGCTAATAATGAGCAAAGACATTGCCGACATTCAAGCTACTAAGCGTATGCTTTCTAGTAAGTTTGATATGAAAGACTTAGGAGTTGCCGATGTAATTCTAGGAATTAAAATCGAGAGGACTCCTCAGGGTCTAGCTTTGTCTCAATCACATTACGTGAAAATGGTACTTGAAAAATTCAAACACTTGGAATTTAGAAGTGCAAGAACTCCAATTGACTTAAACCATCATCTTATAGAGAATAAAGGTGAAAGCACGTCTCAATTGGAGTATGCTCGTGTATTGGGAAGCTTAATGTATATCATAAACTGTACACGTCTTGATATAGCTTGTGCAATAAGTAAACTTAGTCGATTCACAAGTAATCCCAACAAATATCACTGGGTGGCAATGAAATGAGTTCTGGGATATTTGGAATATACTCAAGACTACGCTTTACATTACAATAAATATCTTGCAGTTATCGAAGGATATAGTGATGTGAATTGGATAACCGGCTCAACAGAAACAAAGTCCACAAGTGGATAGGTTTTTACTGTTGGTGGAGGAGAAGTATCTTGGAAGTCTTCCAAACAGGCGTGCATCGCTCGCTCTACAATGGAATCAGAGTTTATAGCTTTGGATAAGGCCGGCGAAGAAGCTGAATGGCTTCGAAATTTCTTAGAAAACATTCCATTCTAGCCAAAACCTTTGGCTCCTATATGCATACATTGCGATAGTGAGGCTACAATAGGACGGGCAGGGAACGTTATGTATAACGGAAAATCACGTCATATACGACGAAGACATAACACTGTTAGACAACTACTTTCTAGTGGAATTATCACTATTGATTGTAAGCACGTGATTTTTGCTTCACGAAAACTACTCCAAAAGCTTGGTGAACTACTCTTGGTGTGATTTCAGCTGTGAGCACGTGATTTGTGAACTACTCTTGGTGTGCAATTTTTAGGATTTGCGTGGCATTTTTGGATAATTATTTGTGTTTTTGTCCGTAAATATTTACCTTGTTGTAGTTAATTCGAAAATACAAAAAAATACATGTTGCATGCATATTAGGATTTAATCATGCCTTTAAGAATTAATTAAACCATCATTTGGCTCTAAAAGAAAATATGCATTTTATTCTATTTGTCGTCATTGTGTGATTTTATTTTAAGGTTTTAATTTGTGTGTTAATTGTTGTAAGTGTTAATTAATATTTGTGTAGTTTTATTTTTGATTTTACAATTTAATTAGGAATAGTGTTTAAATTAGAAATTAAAGAAGGAAAAGGAAAAGAGTTCAAAAAATGAAGAAAATTCGGACTGGGCCAGTTTTTAAAAGAGAATTCAGGCCCAAAAGTCACACGCCCTACCCAGCCCAGGTCTGTCAACCCAAAGACCACCAAACGGCGTAGTATAGGGCAAGAGCTACGTCGTTTTGATGGTGCCCTGTCCAGTTAATCTCAAAAGACAAACCAAACGACGCCGTATTGGCACTTTCCATTTGGACTGTTGATCAAACAGATCTAACGGTCCAGTTCAGTTCTTTCATTAAACCAAATAACGTTGTATGGTTGTATTTGATTGGGACCGTTCATTGCTTTTGATCTAATGGCTCCCAAGTTTCCCTCACAACCCGATCCATTTCGACCCGGGTCGACCCAGTCTCTGAATGAGACCAAACGGTGTCGTCCCCTTTAAGTGAATTGATCCAGGCCGTGGATCATGATTGATCCAACGGCCAAGATCAAACCACCACTCCCCTATATAAACTTAATATCCTACCCCAGCCCCCCAAACCAAACACCCCCCCCCCTTTGCCCTGTTCATCGTCTCTTTCAGAGACGGACCCCAAATCCTAGCCGCCTTAAGTTACCTCCACCTAAAACCCGGTGGCAACAACGTCGCCGGTCACCAAACCAACACCCTAAGACTACCTGACCACCCTCGATCCAAATCCGGTAACCGTTTAGCTCGAATCTTCCTAGAACTTCTCGAATCTTCATTTGAAGATTCGAGCCAAACTTAGATCTACCAACCAGTCCTTAATTCACACCAGTTACTCCCCTAACCTCACTCGTAACCAAACCAAGCTTGGTTTGGTTACTCGAGCCCCAAATCAAGTCCAAGAACCCTAAAAAACCCAAGCCTGAAATTCTGTCCAAATCAAAGAGGTTTTGGGTGTTCAATGGACCTTAGTCGAAGTGTTCTCAGTTGAGAACACTCGATTAAGGTCCGTTCGACCTCAAAAAAGGGTACGAGTCAGAGTTCAAGTCAGGATTGCCTAGTGTCCTAGTTCTTGAGGTATTTGTCTTTTCCAATTGGTTCCGTTTTGTATCTGTTTATATCTATTTATTTGTTAGTTTAGTTTTATTGGTTTTTTTAATTATTTTTGTCAATTGATTCTGTTCATCTTCAGCAGACCTTTTTATTTGGTCCAATTTTGTCATTTGTTTATGTTTGCTATAATTGTTATGTGTTATAATTTGTGTAATCGATTAATAAGTTGCGTCGATTAATTAGTTTCCAGTTAATCCATGATTCTGTCAATAACACTAAAATTACCCGAATTGCCTATTTCTTTGTTTCTGATTTGTTCACTGTCAATTGTAATATGTAATCGACTAATTAAGCTTCGTTGACTAGGTTGTTCGTATAGTTTGAATCATTTGGCATTCTGTTGTTTATAGTGTTCAATTGTTAATTGTCCGATTAATTTAGATTCTGTTTGATTATGAGCATTATTCTGAATCATTGAAACTCTTGTACTTGATGTATTTTTCTGACTGGAATTGGTTTATAGCTGTAGTAATTTAGGTGATCGTATGAGAATTAGTTTAGTCAAATGATTAACTTTCTTCCTTAAATGAGTTGGTACAGCTGATAGGCAGTAATATTAAGGGATTTTCAGGGGTAATTTGAGAATGAAACAGTAGGAATAATATGTTAATGTTAGTGTGTTGTTAGTGGGATGTTAGTGTCTTTAAATTAATGTGATAATGGGGAACAAAAGGGAATGGGGAGCTGAAATTAAGGAAAAGCTTTCCTTAGTGGGATTTTAGTGGAAAATTCTGATTTCAATAAGAAAAAGGGTTGGGCAGTAGGTTGGAGAGGGGGCAGACTTGTATAAAAGGGTGTTGAGGCTGGAAATTGGAGGGGGAGAACTAAGAAAAAATGAGACAGAGGAGGACTGAAAAAAAAACTTGAATGCTCAATTGAAAAAAAACTGTATTTCGAAAGTAGAAAACTTGAAAAAGAGAAGCTATTTTATTTGCTTGGCTTGAGAACTTGAAATAACTAGAACGCTCCTTTTTTTTCTGCTCTATGCTGGGGACAGTTTGTAGCTGCTGTTTATTTCGTTGTTACACTGCCGTTGCAACTTCTGTTGGCTACTACTGCTGCTGACCTTTTTCTTCCTCTTCTTGTATTGCCTAAACCAGGTATATGTCCTGAATCTCAAATCATGTAGTTGTCCAGTCGGAATAAATATGAAAAATGGAAGTATAACTTCATTGGAAGCTTTAATTTCTTGCCGTATTTTATCATAGTTGATTGTAGTAGTTTGGACTGTAATTAAAATTTTCTACAATAATTTAGATGGGTTTGGACTGTTAAATTCATGGACTATTTGGGACATTTGGTCATTTGTTAGACATGTGTTAGTTTAACTTCATTTAGTTATAGTTAAGTTTTAAAAATAAGAAGTTATTCAAAGCATGAAGCGATATTGTTATTCACAATCCTCATTCGTCTTGATAAATGGCATTGTAATCCTGTAGTCACATTGTTTTGTATTTAATGGCAATCGTGAGTTAGTTTAGAGCTGGACGAATAATTTGACTATTGGATTTGCTTATCACTGTTTAGCAGCTAAATATGGCATAACGTTGGATTACGGACTCAAGACCCTTGTAATGACGTGAATATTAGTTAATATAGTATGCAAGTTTAATTTGAGCAGAATTGTTAGATTGTTGAACTATTAGACATATTTCTGTAGGAATTGCATAGTTATCAGCTTCAGTTTTGCTAATTCATATATTTAGAATAATGTAGATTCGGAATCACATCCCAACTCGAATTGGTAATTAGTTAATGTGGTGGATCGATTTAATTGGTTGGTAAAATCTAACTTTAAACTCGCGGATATTGGAATAGAAGTAACTCGAAGTTTGTGATTTTTTGAATCTCGTTAGTAACAAAGATCCGTAAGTGTTAGGTAAGTATAATTGGTTAGTAATTTCCTATAATCCATAGGCTTGATATATTTGAAGTACGATTCAATGTAGTAAGGCTGAGAACACTAATCCAATTAGTTATTTAAATTAATGATTTAGTTTATCAAACTTTCGTAATCACTAGTAATCAAGGTTGGTTTAGTTTCAAGTATTTGAAAACAATTAGTTCCAACGGTTCATTTCATCTAACAATGTGGGTTTAGATTAGCTATAGGATAATTAGTTTTCTTTTGAATGTATGTATTGTTTGTCAACTCCGTATTTTCAATTTCAGTAATATTGACTTATAGAATAAGGCATGAAATAATCTCCTTTTACAAAGTTTGATTGTAGTTTTCCAGTTGCGCTTGCTTTAATCCGATAAATAAGTGATGGCCTTTTCAAGCATGTAATTAACCAGGATTATTTTCTTTTATTTTAGAGACAAATTTAATAGAAATGTAGTCACTTTAGGATTCCCCTAAAAAATAAAAAATGAGACGAACCTCGCCAAATAAAACGCAAGCTGTGGGGCCCTCAATAAATGGTTAATAATTAATTAGCAAGATTTCACGGCCTTCTCAAAATAATGACACGCTAGTCGCTTTAGGCGCGTATTTAATAATGTTATCTTCTTAAACTCGGGTGCACGTTTATGTGACCCAAATCCAAATCTCAACGGAGTTGAAATGTGTCAATAACCACGGGTGCATTGATGTGACGTGGTTCGAGTTGTATTTTTACGATGTTGCAATTCTCGGTAAAAATAACAATAATAAAAGCGGTACACAGTTAAAATTTGCACATAGGTTCAACATGTATTAAAATCAGATAAATAAGCCGAATATGACAGTTGAGCGACCGTGCTAGAACCACGAAACTCGGGAATGCCTAACACCTTCTCCCCGGTTAACAGAATTCCTTACTTGAATTTCTGGTTCGCGGACTGTAATACAGAGTCAATCTTTTCCTCGATTCGGGATTCAACCGGTGACTTGGGACATCATAAATCTCCTAAGTGGCGACTCTAAATTAATTAATAAGTCCCATTTAAAATTGTCCCTTAATTGGAAAAACTTCCTTTACGCCCCTGCGGGTATAGGTAAAAAGGAGGTGTGACAGCTCTGGCGACTCTGCTGGGGACCAAACCCAGAACCACTGGTTCAGGGTTAGAAATTCGAGCTTAGAATAATTGTTGTATTTGGCTTTCTTTATTATCTGATGTTTGTTATATTTTTTGGATTTAATGTGCGAAATGATGCTTTTTACTGCTTTGATATTATTTGAACTGTACATATAAACTGTGCCGAAACCTTCTCCTCTCACCTCCGGGGATGTGCTTACTGGTTGAAACTCCCTATTCTGTTAGTGTCATACCCTGAAATAAAAGAGGCTCGGAAAGTTTCTAAACCGGCTGGCCTTTTGGTTCCCGGAAAGGAGCTCCTTCCTCAACTCGAGTTGTCCGCTCGGGTACACTGTCTAGAACATATGCCCAGGTTGAACCTAGAATAACTTGACTTCATGTCATATCCCTAGTATGAACATTTATTTGCATCATGTTGTATTTGACTTAGGGGACTCAACACAGGGGTTGGGTCCGTCTAGGACAAGCAACCTGAAATGAAAAAGACCATCCTGCTGCATCTTGTTTGTTTTGCACATTTATTTGCTTTAAATCTGCATGTTGACCGACTTCTGAAATCGGAAATTTTTTGAAAATTGTGAAAAAAATATAGCAGTGTAGGGAGATAACTACTTATTTTTTTTAAACAAAAAAACCAATGTCCAAGTATTGTCAAAACCCTGCCGAAATTTTAAAAAAATGAAAATAATAATAATTTTAGTTTGATTTATTTGAAAAGAAAGGAGTCTTGTTTACAAGTTTAGTTTATGTTGGGCGAACTACGCCGGTTTGATTCTCACAGAGCGTGAGATACATAGGCAACCCTCGTCGGGTCCAACCTCCCATTTTGCAAAAAATTGCCCAAAAAATGTCAAAATTTTTAGTTTTTCGTCATAGAGTCGGGTGATGCCGTTTTTATCAAAAATAGCCGAATGTTCCCAAAAGGGACGCCGGAAGGCTGACTTTGTATAAACGACCACTTCTGTCATTTTTTTTATTATTGATCGGTTGACTCACACAACCTTAAAATCTTCGTCCTTGAAGTGCTGAAAGGTCGTGTTTGGAAAATCTGATCTTTCTTTTATGAAAAATAATCAAATCATTTTAAGTCAAATAAATTTTCTTTTGTTTAATCACATTAATAAATGTGCAGAATGAGCACGACTCAAAATGAACATTTTTCAATCATGAATAAAATCCCCCTCCAGTTGCGGCTATGGTGGAATGATTTAGGCAAAGAAAGGCGAGACGAAGTCAAGAAACATCTGAAAGATCTCACGGGTTTGTTGGGTATCAGGCCTCGAGGGGATATTATAAGGGCACTGGTCCGTTACTGGGACCCTGCGCACAATGTCTTCCACTTCTCGGACTTTGAACTCACCCCGACTTTAGAGGAAATAGCAGGGTACATCGGCAGTGCTGAGGTTCCGTTGAGGCGTAAATACCTGGTTGCTCCAAGAGACGTGGCGGTGCACCGGTTTTTGGACTCGTTAAAGATAGTCAGAACGATCCATAACCCAGACTTGGCAAAAGGTTTTTGCACTCTGAGCTTCATATACCAAAGATACGGCCACATAGGAGGATTCGACAAGCCAGAAAATAAGTTGTGCAGCAAAAGTAACCGTCGAAAGTGGGATGAACATAGACGGGTTGCTTTCATGATAACCTTCTTAGGGATTTTAGTGTTCCCAAGAAAAGACGGAAATATTGAAATAAAGATAGCTGGGGTCGTCAGTACTTTGCTCACTCAAGATGACAGCACGCTCGCGCCCCTAATTGTATCTGATATCTTCCGAGCTCTCACGGCCTGCAAAGCCGGAGGGAACTTTTTCGAAGGGTGTAACCTGTTTCGAAGGGAACTTGTATCTGGATGACCGAACACTTATGTCACCGAGCCCAGTTCCTGAGCCATGGATCTTCTGAGAAAACCTGCATAGAGGAGTTCTACACCAGAATTAATGAAGTCCGCTTACCTGAAGGAGTCTCGGCATGGACCTCATATTTTCGGACCCTCAACGCCAGTCAAATACAGTGGACACTGGGATGGTTACCGATCGATGAAATCATATATATGCCAGCAGCTAGGCCCCATTTTCTCTTGATGGGGCTTAAGAGCATTCAACATTATGCGCCGTATCGGGTTTTGAGGCAGCTTGGGAGGTGTCAGATAGTGCCGAAAGATGAGGACCTGGGCACCCAAGTGATTGAGATCAGTTCCGATGGCCAGTTTCCTGAAGCAAGGGTCCGCCAGATTTGGAGTCAATGTCAATACTTACAGGCAAATACTTGTGTACTGAATCGGGCAAGAGGGGAAGTTTCACCCGGATACCAGGCTTGGTACAAAGGGGAAGTGTCGTCTGGAAGGCCGGCTAAAAGACCTCACCTTCAAGAATTTGCCAAGTCCTCACAAGAGCATTGGGACTGGTTGGCAAAGGAAATAGAATATAGGGCCACAATAGGCAAGTTGAAGCAACAAGTCATAGATCTTCAGTTTGAAAGAGAAATTCAGACCGCGGTCGATGAAGGGGACAAAAAGAAATCAACCCAAGAAAATGACTCCCTTAGAGCTCAAAACCGACAAGTCATAATGGATGCCGACAACCAACGGAGAAGTCGGTATGATAAAAGGTTGATAGCAGGGTTAAGGAATCAGGTCATTGAAAGCCGAAAAGACTTGGAAAGATTCGAGGCTAGCATAGCAAGAATGCGGGCCAGATGGGCAAAAGGTGCAGCAGCGCGGAAAAAGCACCTATGGCAAGTGAGAAGGGATTATGAAGGGAGTATCGCAATATTAAGAGAAACAAATTCCACTCTAAGAGATCGGGTCTTTAAACAAGCCCGAGATGCTAGAACAGACAGGGAGCGCTGCTATGATTCAATAGCCCGAATGGAAGAACAAATGGAGAGGTTCCAAGATCAGCTCGTTGACAACACTCAAGTATTGGAATTAAAGAATCAACGAATAGAACAGCTGTGTATGGAAAGGGATAGAATCAAGGGTAGGATCGATGAGATTGCGCGCTACATCACTACGAAGTGCCTAACATGTGAAGAAATGCCCCGTGATACCCTTTTTGCCTCTATCATGGGTTATGTCCACCGGATCATGGAGGAATTAAAAAGCTTGCAAAGAGGCCTGGCCCCAAAGCCCGTGAAAGGCCGAACGATGCCTCGCGGGCACCAAAATTCAAGACCTTAATGTATCCCTAGTTCAAGTCTACACTTGTTTGTTTTTAAAAGTCTATTGTCTACCCCTCTGTTCTCTTTTCATATCAAACAATGTTAATAGTGTGGAGTTTGTATTTTGTTTGTTTTTTCAAATGGGTAGCTTGTAATAGCATATTTTGGTAATAAAATGCAAAATTGTGTCTTTATTTTTACTTATGGCAGAACTACGCCCGGTCTGATTCATGCAGGGACATGATACGTAGGCAATCCACATAAGATTAGACCACCACTAAAAGATAAAAAGAAAAGGCAAAGTGAATAAAGAAAGGACATAAGCTGGAATGACGCATGCAGTCAAAGCAAAAACATGTTAGAAATGGTTAAACTGCCTAGGAACATTGCATTCCCCAATGTGAAAGCACAATATGTGTTAAACTCTAACGCTAACAAGTTTGTTGTTTATATCAGAGAAAGAGATTTCAAAACAGTTAGCTCGTTAGAACGTTCTGGCAGATTACCATTACCACACGAGATCAAAAGGGACCATTCCGGAAAGTATGTCTGGTTCGGACAAAAGTGTTGAGGAGGAAAAGACAGAGATGCAAATGATGAAGGAGGAAGTAGACAGGTTGAGACAAGAGATAGCTGGGATGCACCTAGTGTGGGCTAAGGGACAAACACCACCAATACTTCCCCCTACTCCTACCCTTTCACCAGCTCGGACTCCGGAACACCCTTCCACTGGTCCATCAACGAGCTTCCCCATTGCCCAATACTATCAAGGGGAAACTTCCTATAATCCCCAAGCTTCACCACCCAAACAAAACCCTCCTCCACCAGTTGTTCCTGTTTTTGTGGCACCTCCACCCACCACATTGCAAAAATCATCCGATGAACTAGTGTTTCAGGTTCACGACAATCAATACTATCCTTTTGAACTCACCTTCAAAGCACCCGAGCCATACACTTAGACCCCTCACCTTCAGCTCCCGACAGAAACTGAGAGGCCAGCTAAGAACCCGGAGCAGGAAGAAGTGCTCCGTAAAGTGAAAAGCCTGGAGCAATCCTTCAGGAATATGCATGGATTGGGCAGCCAAGTCAGTGTGTCCTATAAAGATCTGTGTCCCTTCCCTGATGTTCAATTGCCGGCAGGTTTTAAGATGCCAAAGTTTGATCTATATGAGGGACATGGTGATCCCATGGCGCATCTACGAGGTTTCTATAGTAAGAAGAGAGGGGAAGGTGGAAAGGATGAGCTGCTGATAGCCTATTTCGGTCAAAGTTTAAGCGGGTCCGCATTAGAATAGTACACGAGGCAGGATCCTAGCAGGTGGTATACCTGGGACGATCTAGCACAAGCATTTGCAGGTCATTTCCAGTATAACCTTGAGATCGTCCCCGACCGTCTCACACTATTAAAACTTGAGAAAAAGCCTGGAGAGAGCTTCAGGGAATTCGAATTCCGTTTGAGAGAACAAGCAGCAAGAGTCGATCCGCCAATGAGGGAAGGTGAAATGGTGGACTACTTCTTACAAACTTTGGAGCCAACTTACTTTGGTCACCTGGTGACGTCAGTTGGTATATCTTTCAATGAAGTAGTAAAAATGGGCAGCATGGTTGAAGAGGGACTCAGATCCAACAAGATAATGAGTTATTCGGCGATCAAGGCCACAACTCAGGCTATCCAAAGTGGCACGGGAGGTACGCTCGGGAAAAAGAAGAGAGAGGAGGTCGCAACAGTCGAAGCAGGTACTTGGTCCAAATCCAGAGGTCCTTCCCCTCGCTACCAACCCAGACCCCATTACCCAAATTATCCACACAATCCATACAACCCTCCACAACCCTATTATCCACCACAAGAGCCATATTTCTCTGTCCATCACGCCCAAACTTACACCCAGCCTCCGGCTCGCCCGCAATAGCGTGCGCCGGCTCCCCAACATACATATCCACCTCCACAAAACACATATCCACCTCCACAAAACACATATCTACCACCAAGGGTCTACAGGAACCCTTCAGGGCCAAACTTCCGCGGAAATCAGGCTTTCAGGAATGAAAGGATGCAGAAGCCAAGAACATTCACTCCGCTGGGAGAAACCTATACTACTATGTTCCACAAGTTGAGGCAGATAGGCCTCTTAAGTCCTGTTGAACCTAAATTGCCAAATCCCCTTCCCAAAAATCTGGACCACTCTGTAAGCTGTGAATATTGTTCGGGGGCTCCCGGGCATGATACTGAGAAGTGTTGGAAGCTGAAGACTGTCGTACAAGATCTTATTGACACAAATAGGATCAAGGTTCAGGCACCAGAGGCACCCAACATCAATGAAAACCCGTTACCAGTGCACCATGAGGCCCACATGATCGAACTAGTGCACGAAGGAGGGAAACCTAAAACACCCTCACAAACGGTAATGATGATTCGTGTCAGTCCAATCGAAAAGTCAACCAGTGGAAAGGCAGTAGTACAGTTGGGAAGGGTAGATGACAATCCATTTGTGGTAGTGGTGAAAGATTCGTCTGTTGCTGCGAAGAAGCCAGAGTCAGTCAAGGCAGTGCTGCAGGGAGTATCAAGCACACCAGTGTTGGTGGTAAAGGGAGTCTATGTAGAACCAGTTGTTATCAAGTCAGTAATGCAGTTGCCGATAACAAATAAGAAAGTTGTGTCGTGGAGCTACAGTCAAGTGACAGTGATGCATAAGGGGAAAGAGGTTGTGGAAGAAGTATGCGAGGCCCAGGGGTTAACTCGTTCGGGAAGGTGTTTTGTTCCCACATAATTGAGAAGGACCAATCCTGTAACAATAAAGAAGCCAATGACGGAGGAAGAAGCAGATGAGTTTTTGAAGAGGATGAAGGCACAAGACTACTCAATTATAGAGCAGTTGAGGAAGACCCCAGCCCAGATTTCGTTGCTATCCTTGTTGATCCATTCAAGCGATCATTGTCAAGCCTTAATGAAGATTCTGAACGAAGCCCATGTCCCAGACAAGCTCTCAGTGAACCATTTGGAGAAAATAGCGCACAAAATCTTCGAAGTAAACCGAGTGACATTCTCTGATGATGAGTTACTGGTAGAGGGTACAGAACACAACAGGGCACTCTACTTGACGGTGAAATGCGAAGAATCGGTGGTCACTCGAGCACTAATTGATAATGGGTCAAGTGCCAATATCTGTCCTTTGGCCACTCTGAACAAACTAAAGGTTGCTGATGATAGGATCCACAAGAACAACGTCTGCATCCGAGGTTTTGATGGGGGCGGTACTGACACAGTGGGTGATATCGTATTGGAACTAACCATTGGTCTAGTCGAGTTCACCATGGAATTTCAAGTGATAGATGTGGCGGTGTCGTATAATCTTCTGTTGGGACAACCCTGGATCCACGCAGCCAAAGCAGTGCCTTCTACACTGCATCAGATGGTCAAATTTGAATGGGATAGACAAGAGATTGTGGTACACGGGGATGACGGCACACATGCCGTCAGTGATGCCATTGTACCCTTCATAGAAACCGACGATGACAAGGGCCCATGGGTTTATCAGGTTTTTGACGCAGTCTCAGTAGACAAAATTCCTGAGGGTGGGGGCCTTCCACTTCCCAGAATCACAGCTGCAACCTTCATGATAGCCTCAGAGATGTTGAACAGCGGGTTTGTACCAGGAAAAGGTTTGGGGATTGATCTGCAGAGAATGGTCCAGCCAGTTTCTTTGCCCAAGAACCTGGATACTTTTGGTTTGGGATTCAAGCCTATCGCAGCGGATATAAAGCGGGCTCGCAAGTTGAAGAAAAGAGTCTGGGTCCTTCCTAAGCCAATCCCGCGCCTATCCAGATCATTTGTCAAAGCAGGGTTCAGAAAGTTACCGGTCCCGGAAGTTCTCGGACCTCTGATCGGGCCAGATGGAGATTTGAATGAGGGCTTTGAAAGAATGTTCGCTGATGTCAACATGATAGAAGCTGGAGAGGGTTCCAGTAAGGCAGACATACAGTTTGTGGGGCCTAGGGCCAATGTCAACAATTGGACAACTACTCCTCTTCCTACTTGGAGGGAGTCCTGGTAGTTGGCTTTGATTTTCCTTCTTGTTTTCTGGATTATTCCAGGGTTATAATCCAGATTGCTTTTTATTTTTATTACTGCTCAACAAAGTGTGAAACCTTGTTGTCCCATAATTCAATAAAATGAAAAGTTTCTTCTTCATTCCTTATTTTATTTTTATTTTAAATTTTTGTTTCCTTCTTTTCTTTTTCTGAACAGTTCTTTTCATACTGGTCTTAACAACATGGCATGCACAACGGATCTTCAACCTAGTCTAAAAGATCAATCTGATTCCGAACTAACCATACAAGAGGACGATTATGATAATGAATCAGAATACGATGAGGATGAAGCCTTCGAAGAAATAAACAGAGAGCTAAGCCAGTTTGAAGAAAAATCCAGGCCCAACTTAAATGACACAGAAGCCATCAATTTAGGGGATACAGTCGATATCAGGGAAACTAAAATAAACATCCATATTGCACCAAATATCAGGGAAGAATTAATAAAAACACTTATTGAATTCAAAGATGTGTTTGCCTGGTTGTATGATGACATGCCGGGGTTAAACACAGATTTAGTGGTCTATAAATTGCCCACTGACCCGGCATGCCCTCCCGTCAAGCAGAAATTGAGAAAGTTCAAGACGGATATGAGTGTGAAGATTAAAGAGGAAATAACCAAGCAGTTGCAAGCAAAGGTTATTCGTGTCACTCGATATCCTGATTGGTTGGCTAATGTGGTGCTGGTGCCGAAGAAAGATGGGAAGATTAGGGTGTGTGTCGATTACCGCAATCTGAACAGGGCAAGCCCAAAGGACAACTTTCCTTTACCCAACATCCATATCTTGATCGACAATTGTGCCGGACGTGAGATTGGATCTTTTGTAGATTGCTATGTCGGGTATCATCAGATTCTGATGGATGAAGAAGATGCAGAAAAGACGGCATTCATTACGCCATGGAGAACTTATTGCTACCGGGTAATGCCATTTGGTTTGAAAAATGCTGGGGCAACGTACATGAGAGCAATGAACATTGTGTTTCATGATATGATACACAAAGAGATTAAGGTGTACGTAGACGATGTGATCATAAAATCCAAGCATCAGGAAGACCACGTAGTAGACTAAGGAAGTTTTTTCAAAGACTTAGAAGGTATGATATTAAGCTCAACCCGGCCAAATGTGCCTTTGGTGTTCCATCTGGAAAGTTGTTGGGATTCATCGTCAGTCGGCGAGGTATTGAACTGGACCCGTCAAAGATCAAATCTATCCAAGATTTGCTACCGCCGAAGAACAAGACAGAAGTAATGAGTCTGTTAGGAAAGTTAAATTACATCAGCAGATTTATTGCTCAACTCACAGCAACTTGTGAACCCATCTTTCGGCTACTGAAGAAAGATGTTGCGGTAGAATGGACGGTAGAATGTCAGGAGGCATTTGACCAGATCAAAGGATATTTATCAAATCCACCTGTGTTGGTTCCACCTAAGCCGTGGAGACCGTTAATTCTTTATCTAACGGTCCTGGAGAATTCGTTTGGCTGCGTGTTAGGGCAACACGACATTACAAGAAGGAAGGAGCAAGCCATCTATTATCTCATCAAGAAGTTTATAGTATATGAGGTTAAGTACACTCAACTCGAGAAGACATGTTGCGCCCTAACTTGGGTGGCCCAAAAATTGAAGCATTATTTGTCCTCATATACTACTTATCTCATTTCACGCTTGGATCCACTAAAGTATATTTTCTAGAAGCCTATGCCCACAGGGAGGTTAGCAAAATGGCAAATATTACTCATGGAGTTTGACATCGTCTATGTGACGAGGACGGACATGAAAGCCCAAGCACTGGCTGATCACTTGGCTGAGAATCCTGTTGATGAAGAATACGAGTCGTTGAGGACGTATTTCCTGACGAGGAGGTAATGCATATAGATGAGTTGGAATTACCTGAGGAACTAGGTTGGAAGCTTTTCTTTGATGGAGCCGCAAATGCGAAGGGAGTTAGAATAGGAGCGGTACTTATTTCTGAAACAGGATGTCATTATCCTGTTACAGCTCAGCTGCGTTTCTATTGTACCAACAACATGGCTGAGTATGAGGCATGCATTTTGGGTCTGCAACTAGCTGCAGACATGGATGTCCAGGACGTTTTGGTCTTGGGAGACTCGGACCTCCTGGTGCATCAGATTCAGGGTGAATGGGAAACACGGGATTTGAAGCTCATACCATATCAATGTTTGCACGATCTGAGCAAGCAATTTCGATCAGTGGAGTTCAGACACATCCCAAGAGTTCATAATGAGGTTGCCGATGCATTGGCCACTTTAGCATCAATGTTGCACCACCCAGATAAAATTCATGTTGACCTGTTGCACATCCAGGTTCCTGATCAACATGCTTATTGCAACATGATAGAGGAAGAAGTGGATGGCGAGCCATGGTTTTATGACATCAAGGAGTACCTCAGGATGGGGATATACCCGGAGTAGGCCACCGGAGATCAAAAAAGAGCCATTCGGCGATTGTCAAGTGGATTCTTCCTCAGTGGAGGAGTGTTGTACAAAAGAACCCTAGATTTGGGATTGCTGAGATGTATAGATGTCAGTCAAGCCACGACAGTTATGACAGAGGTACATGCTGGAGTTTGTGGGCCACATATGAGCGGATATGTATTGGCAAAGAAGATTCTTCGAGCAGGGTATTATTGGCTCACTATGGAGCGTGATTGCATCAATTTCGTGCGGAAATGCCATCAATGTCAGATATACGGAGATTTGATTCATTCTCCGCCGACAGAATTGCATACAATGTTAGCGCCATGGCCATTTGTTGCCTGGGGCATGGATGTCATTGGACCTATTGAGCCGGCAGCTACCAATGGTCATAGGTTCATTCTAGTGACCATCGACTATTTCACTAAGTGGGTTGAAGCTAAAACTTTCAAGTCGGTAACCAAGAAGGCAGTGGTGGATTTTGTTCACTCCCATATCATTTGTAGATTTGGGGTCCCAAAAATGATCATCACGGATAATGGTGCTAATCTTAACAACAATTTGATGAAAGAGGTATGTCAACAGTTTAAGATTACACACCGTAATTCCACACCATATCGTCCCAAGGCGAATGGAGCAGTTGAAGCAGCCAACAAGAACATCAAGAAGATACTAAGGAAGATGGTAGAAGGATCCAGACAATGGCATGAGAAATTACCATTTGCATTGTTGGGTTATCGCACTACCGTTCGGACTTCAGTAGGTGCAACCCCTTATTTGTTGGTATATGGAACTGAAGCAGTAATACCGGTGGAAGTTGAAATTCCATCCCTTCGGATTGTCGCTGAGGCTGAGATTGATGATGACAAGTGGGTCAAAACCCGTTTGGAGCAGTTGAACTTGATTGATGAAAAGAGATTGGCAGCTGTGTGTCATGGCCAGTTATATCAAAAGAGAATGGCGAGAGCCTACAATAAGAAGGTGCGCCCTAGAAAATTTGAGGTGGGGCAGCAGGTGTTGAAACGAATCCTGCCACATCAGGCCGAAGCAAAAGGCAAGTTCACCCCGAATTGGCAAGGACCGTTCATTATAACCAGAGTGTTGTCCAATGGCGCTTTATGTTTAACAGATATCGATGGGAAATGCGTCGACATGGCTATCAATTCTGACGCAGTTAAGAGATATTAGGTGTGATTTCTTTTGATTGTAATTGTTGTTTCTTTGTGGTTGGCATTTATCGGAGCATGAAATGACAGAGGCAATTCTTTCTTCTATCCAAACACTTTAACCTTTGCTTCCCCTTTTGAGCCTTATTTATTCTTCATATCCCTCTTTTGGAATCAATAATTAAAATGAAAGAAAAAGAAAAAGAGAAAAATAATGATAATAAAGACAAAAGAAAAGTCACAAGAAAAACAAAGGAATTGGGAACTACGTTTGACCTGATTTCTCAAGAAGGATACGTAGGCGCCTCACGGCTCGGTCATAATGTAACAAAAAAAAAGTAAAAATCCCCAAGCAAGAAAAATTGGGGCAGAAGTTTGTGTTTGTAATTTTGGGAAGAAAGTTCGATTCCAAGAGTTGTAATGTTTTACCCATCAAAATGATTTTGAACCCTCTTGATACCCCTTTTCTTTAGCCATACACAAAAAACCCATATTGATGTCCAAAAAAGACCTCCCGATCAGCCTCCGAGAAGTGCCAAGTCAAGTAAATGGATGTCGGGAATAACACTCTGATCCCCAGCAAAGAAGAAGATCATAAGCTGGAAATGAATTGATAGCCAAAAGAATCCCCAGCAAAGAGCGTCATATCTACAACACTCCAATCCCCAGCTGAAAAATAAAATAAAATGAGAGAGTATTATCGGTGAAAACCTTCACAGGCACCATAAGATGACGGGAGTTGAGAGAAACGAGAGAGTATTATTAGTGAAAACCCCTCGAAGGGCACTATGAGGCGACAAGACAAGATTAGCGGAAATGATCCGCATTTGGCAGAGAGTTGAGTGCTTGTTTATCCCCAGCCAGATGAGGCCGTCCGAAAGATTGATTGATACAAAAAGACTGGGTTGATTAGTTCGGAGTGCATGACATGATCGTTGGGATCGGTTATATCTCAGATAAGTTCTTTTCTTTCTTTTTCCCCAGCATTTGTTCAGAAAGACTTCTTCTTTTTCTATTTTTGAAATCATCACTTTATCATTTCTTGGTTTAAAGACTTTACCTCCCTAGCAGTTTGTTTTTTAGAAGAATTTTCAGAGCTTACTACCAGCGGGCAAAATGGTGCAAAGCAAAATGCGAATAGGACAGGCCAAAGATAAGGCGACAAAGCAAAAAGAAGTTTGTCGCAAGACCAAATGACGAATGGGTCTAGATCCCAAGAGGACCAAACATCCAGGGGAAGTCAGAGAAAAACAGAAAGAACAACAGTTGAAAAGTTATGGATCAAATTCCAAAAGGATCCCCAGCAGATTTGCGAGATACAGGAACAACTCCGATAGATTCTCGACCAAGTTCCGCAATGGTCGGACAACACAGAGCGAAGAAGGAAGAGAAATGAAAAATCATCCCCAACAGGAATATCAGCCCCAACAAACAGTATCATCCCTAGCAAGTTTTATAGCAAAGTAGGGAAAAGAAAAGGGAAAAACCTTCCCCAGCAGAAGTGGTACGACCACTCGCCCCGTTTTAAACTAACAAATTTTTCTTTGATTTAAAGCAGGGAAAGGAAATATTATTGACAGCAGGAAGACAGGGTCACAAAGAAGATTATCAAACTGGGGCAGAAAATTTTCCCTCATTACGAAAATTTTCTTAAAATCAGATAGCCATTTGGGAAAGAGAGAAGATAACACAAGTTTTGAAGGAAGTAAAATCTCCAGCAGTATACGAGAATGGAGATACAAGTTTTAAAAGAAAAACAATCTTGGAAGAAGCAAGATAACCCAAAGTTTTAAAAATAATGGCCTTTGAATTAATATCATCCCCACCATTGTTAAAAGGAGGAAGATAATTCCACAGCAGTGTTATTCCCGACAGGTTTCAGGGAAGTGAAAGCGCCAGCTTTAAAGGAAATAGTCTTTGAAAAAGGAAAATGACATATTGGTGAAATAAAATATCGGTGTTATCCCCAGCAGTTTTCAGAGGAATAAAACACCTGAAATTTTTAAGAAATTGTTGAAGTCAGGAGCCCGCCTGGAGAATGGAGGCTGATTTATTTTCAAAGTTGTTGAAGTCAGGAGCCCACCTGGAGAATGGAGGCCGAATTATTTTTAAGTTGTTGTTGAAGTCAGAAGCCCGCCTGTAGAACGGAGGTTGTTAATTTTAAGTTGGAGAAGTTAGGAGCCCGCCTGTAGAACGGAGGTTGTTAAATTTTAAGTTGGAGTCAGGAGCCCGCCTGGAGAATGGAGGCTGAATTATTTTCAAGAAGTTGGAGAAGTCAGGAGCCCGCCTGTAGAACAAAGGTTGTTATATTTAAAGAAGTCAGGAGCCCGCCTGGAGAATGGAGGCTGAATTATTTTTTGTTGTTGAAGTCAGGAGCCCGCCTGGAGAATGGAGGCTGAATTATTTAAAAGTTGGAGAAGTCAGGAGCCCGCCTAGAGAATGGAGGCTGAATTATTTGGAGAAAGTTGTTGAAGTCAGGAGCCCGCCTGTAGAACGGAGGTTGTTAAATTTTAAATTGGAGTCAGGAGCCCGCCTGTAGAACGGAGGTTGTTTATTTTAAAAAAAGTTGAAGGAGTCAGGAGCCCGCCTGTAGAATGGAGGTTGTTATATTTTTAAATTATGTTGAAGTCAGGAGCCCGCCTGGAGAATGGAGGCTGAATTATTTGGAGAAAGTTGTTGAAGTCAGGAGCCCGCCTGTAGAACGGAGGTTGTTTATTTTAAAAAGTTGAAGGAGTCAGGAGCCCGCCTGTAGAACGGAGGTTGTTATATTTTTAAATTATGTTGAAGTCAGGAACCCTCCTGGAGAATGGAGGTTGTGTCATCTTTAAAAAGTCAAGTTGGAGTCAGGAGCCTGCCTGCAGAACAGAGGAATACATTTCAAGATCAAATCAGAAGTCAGTAATGAGGAGGGTTACAATAAAAATCCTCAGCATAACAAGCTTTAATGTAGGAAGCAGCGTCCCCAGCAGACAGAGCGGAGTGATAAAACTTGTGTTCAGAAAGGCAAAAGGCCAGTGTCATCCCCAGCAGTTTTCGAAAGAAAAGCACCAGAGGAAACACAAGCCGACAAGAAAGCAAAGCAACCAGAGCAAGTGGAAGATAGATAAGATTTTGTAATTCCTAGTTTAGTCTAACTTCTTGTTTTCTTTTGGCACGGTGTAATAAGGAGATCGGTAAAGCAGTAGCAACAGCATGCAACAGCAGTAACAACAAAATTGTAGTTCCATGGTAGTCCTAGCTGCCAAAACTTCCCGAACTACATTAGCCTGATTCCCTTCTAGCCAGGGATATGTAGGAAACCTTTGAAGCAAAGGTTCGGTTAAATCTTTTTCAAAAAAATGCTTCACACGGAGTATTCCAACAGGCAAAAATCGCTCGTATCCGCTCACTTTATCTTTACACAAAAACCCTTCGTGTTTTTAGACAAAGAGGGGCAGCTGTGAGCACGTGATTTTTGCTTCACTAAAACTACTCCAAAAGCTTGGTGAACTACTTTTGGTGTGATTTCAGCTGTGATTTCAGCTGTGAGCACGTGATTTGTGAACTACTCTTGGTGTGCAATTTTTAGGATTTGCGTGGCATTTTTGGATAATTATTTGTGTTTTTGTCCGTAAATGTTTACTTTGTTGTAGTTAATTGGAAAATACAAAAAAATACATGTTGCATGCATATTTAGGATTTAATTATGCCTTTAAGAATTAATTAAACCATCATTTGGCTCTAAAAGGAAAATCACAAAAATATGTGTTTTATTCTATTTGTTGTCATTGTGTGATTTTATTTTAAGGTTTTAATTTGTGTGTTAATTGTTATAAGTGTTAATTAATATTTGTGTAGTTTTATTTTTGATTTTACAATTTAATTAGGAATTGTGTTTAAATTTGAAATTAAAGAAGGAAAAGGAAAAGAGTTCAAAAAATGAAGAAAATTCGGACTGGGCCAGTTTTTAAAAGAGAATTCAGGCTCAAAAGTCACACGCCCTACCCGGCCCAAGTATGTCAACCCAAAGACCACCAAACGACGTAGTATAGGGCAAGAGCTATGTCGTTTTGATGGTACCCGATCCAGTTAATCTCAAAAGACAAACCAAACTACGTCGTATTAGCACTTTCCATCTGGATCGTTGATCAAACAGATCTAACGGTCCAGTTCAGTTCTTTCATTAAACCAAACGACACTGTATGGTTGTATTTGATCGGGACCATTCATTGCTTTTGATTTAATGGCTCCCAAGCTTCCCTCACAACCCGGTCCATTTCGACCCGGGTCGACCCAGTCTCTGAATGAGACCAAACGGTGTCGTCCCCTTTAAGTGAATTGATCCAGGTCGTGGATCATGATTGATCCAACGGCCAAGATCAAACCACCCCTCCCCTATATAAACTTAATATCCTACCCCAGCCCCCCAAACCAAATACCCCCCTTTGCCCTGTTCATCGTCTCTTTCAGAGACGAACCCCAAACCCTAGCCGCCTTAGGTTACCTCCGCCTAAAACCTGACGGCAACAACGTCGTCGGTCACCAAACCAACACCCTAAGACCTCCTGACCACCCTCGATCCAAATCCGGTAATCGTTTAGCTCGAATCTTCCTGGAACTTCTCGAATCTTCAATTGAAGATTCGAGCCAAACTTAGATCTACCCAACCAGTCCTTAATTCGCACCAGTTACTCCTCTGACCTCACTCGTAACCAAACCAAGCTTGGTTTGGTTCGAATCTGGCTAGAAACACTCGAGCCCCAAATCAAGCCCAAGAACTCTAAAAAACACAAGCCTGGAATTCTGTCCAAATAAAAGAGGTTTTGGGTGTTCAATGGACCTTAGTCGAAGTGTTCTCAGTTGAGAACACTCGATTAAGGTCCGTTCGACCTCAAAAAAGGGTACGAGTCAGAGTTCAAGTCAGGATTGCCTAGTGTCCTAGTTCTTGAGGTATTTGTCTTTTCCAATTGGTTCCGTTTTGTATCTGTTTATATCTATTTATTTGTTAGTTTAGTTTTATTGGTTTTTTTAATTCTTTTTGTCAATTGATTCTGTTCATCTTCAGCAGACCTTTTTATTTGGTCCAATTTTGTCATTTGTTTATGTTTGCTATAATTGTTATGTGTTATAATTTGTGTAATCGATTAATAAGTTGCGTCGATTAATTAGTTTCCAGTTAATCCATGATTCTGTCAATAACACTAAAATTTTTGTTCAGTGTCAATTATAATATGTAATCGACTAATTAAGCTTCGTTGACTAGGTTTTTCGTATAGTTTGAATCATTTGGCATTCTGTTGTTTATAGTGTTCAATTGTTAATTGTCCGATTAATTCAGATTCTGTTTGATTATGAGCATTATTCTGAATCATTGAAACTCTTGTACTTGATGTATTTTTCTGGCTGGAATTAGTTATAGCTGTAGTAATTTAGGTGATCATATGGGAATTAGTTTAGTCAAATGATTAACTTTCTTCCTTAAATGAGTTGGTACAGCTGATAGGCAGTAATATTAAGGGGTTTTCAGGGATAATTTGAGAATGAAACAGTAGGAATAATATGTTAATGTTAGTGTGTTGTTAGTGGGATGTTAGTGTCTTTAAATTAATGTGATAATGGGGAACAAAAGGGAATGGGGGGGTGAAATTAAGGAAAAGCTTTCCTTAGTGGAAATTTAGTGGAAAATTCTGATTTCAATAAGAAAAAAGGTTGGGCAGTAGGTTGGAGAGGGGGCAGACTTGTATCAAAAGGGTGTTGAGGCTGGAAATTGGAGGGGGAGAACTAAGAAAAAAAGAGACAAAGGAGGACCGAAAAAAAAACTTGAATGCTCAATTGAAAAAAAAATTGTATTTCGAAAGTAGAAAACTTGAAAAAGAGAAGTTATTTTATTTGCTTGGCTTGAGAACTTGAAATAACTAGAACGCTCCTTTTTTTTCTGCTCTATGCTGGGGACAGTTTGTAGTTGCTGTTTATTTCGTTGTTACACTGTCGTTGCAACTTTTGTTGGCTACTACTGTTGCTGACCTTTTTCTTCCTCTTCTTGTATTGCCTAAACCAGGTATATGTCCTGAATCTCAAATCATGTAGTTGTCCAGTCAGAATAAATATGAAAAATGGAAGTATAACTTCATTGGAAGCTAAAATTTCTTGCCGTATTTTATCATAGTTGATTGTAGTAATTTGGACTGTAATTAAACTTTTCTACAATAATTTAGATGGGTTTGGACTGTTAAATTCATGGATTATTTGGGACATTTGGTCATTTGTTAGACATGTGTTAGTTTAACTTCATTTAGTTGTAGTTAAGTTTTAAAAATAAGAAGTTATTCAAAGCATGAAACGATATTGTTATTCACAATCCTCATTCGTCTTGATAAATGGCATTGTAATCTTGTAGTCACATTGTTTTGTATTTAATGGCAATCGTGAGTTAGTTTAGAGCCGGACGAATAATTTGATTGTTGGATTTGCTTATCACTGTTTAGCAGCTAAATATGGCATAACGTTGGATTACGGACGCAAGACCCTTGTAATGACATGAATATTAGTTAATATAGTATGCAAGTTTAATTTGAGCAGAATTGTTAGATTGTTGAACTATTAGACGTATTTCTGTAGGAATTGCATAGTTATCAGCTTCAGTTTTGCTAATTCATATATTTAGAATAATGTAGCTTCGGAATCACATCCCAACTCGAATTGGTAATTAGTTAATGTAGTGAATCGATTTAATTGGTTGGTAAAATCTAACTTTAAACTCGCAGATATTGGAATAGAAGTAACTCGAAGTTTGTGATTTTTTGAATCTCGTTAGTAACAAAGATCCGTAAGTGTTAGGTAAGTATAATTGGTTAGTAATTTCCTATAATCCATAGGCTTGATATATTTGAAGTGCGATTCAATGTAGTAAGGCTGAGAACACTAATCCAATCAGTTATTTAAATTAATGATTTAGTTTATCAAACTTTCGTAATCATTAGTAATCAAGGTTGGTTTAGTTTCAAGTATTTGAAAACAATTAGTTCCAACGGTTCATTTCATCTAACAATGTGGGTTTAGATTAGCTATAGGATAATTAGTTTTCTTTTGAATGTATGTATTGTTTGTCAACTCCGTATTTTCAATTTCAGTAATATTGACTTATAGAATAAGGCATGAAATAATCTCCTTTTACAAAGTTTGATTGTAGTTTTCCAGTTGCGCTTGCTTTAATCCGATAAATAAGTGATGGCTTTTCAAGCATGTAATTAACCAGGATTATTTTAGGATTCCCCTAAAAAATAAAAAATGAGACGAGCCTCGCCAAATAAAACGCAAGCTATGGGGCCCTCAATAAATGGTTAATAATTAATTAGACTTCAGATAGGCCGTTTTAGCAAGATTTCACGACCTTCTCAAAATAATGATACGCTAGTCGCTTTAGGCGCGTATTTAATAATGTTATCTTCGGATGCACATTTATGTGACCCAAATCCAAATCTCAACAGAGTTGAAATATGTCAATAACCACGGGTGCATTGATGTGACGTGGTTTGAGATGTATTTTCACGATGTTGCAATTCTCGGTAAAAATAACAATAATAAAAGCGGTACACAGTTGAAATTTGCACATAGGTTCAACATGTATTAAAATCAGATAAATAAGCCGAATATGACAGTTGAGTGACCGTGCTAGAACCACGGAACTCGGAAATGCCTAACACCTTCTTCCGGGTTAACAGAATTCCTTACTTGGATTTCTGGTTCGCGGACTGTAATACAGAGTCAACCTTTTCCTCGATTCGGGATTCAACCGGTGACTTGGGACACCATAAATCTCCTAAGTGGCGACTCTAAATTAATTAATAAATCCTATTTTCGATTATCCCTTAATTGAAAAAACTCCCTTTACGCCCCTGGGGGTGTAGGTAAAAATGAGGTGTGACATTGATTATGTAAGATCAAAGGATAATGTGGCAGATCCGCTTACAAAAGGCTTAACTAGAGAGGGAGTTGAGAAATTATCTAAAGGAATGGGACTATGGCCGAGGACAAGTCAATATGGCGGTAACTCTACCTAGAATTTTGGATTTTCCGAGATCTAGGTTCAAGGAGCTCAAACAAAGTTGTGATTGACCGGTTCAACATTGTCAAAGTAAAATCTTTGGTCCCTTTTCGTGATGAAGACAATGTTCAGTAACAAGGATAGAACTTTACACATTCTTTAATGATTACCTAAGTTTGATGTGGTATTTATCAAATAGTGTCAATCTAGAGGATTGCATGTTTAGGAATCACCTATGTAAGTGTGAAGTTGAAGCCGCTTCAATGAGAATTCGGTAAGGCCAATTCTCTACGCACTTATAAAACCAGGAGCTGTCATGGCTGAAACGAACACAACAATGAGAACCAAAAGACGGTTAAGGGTTGATTGTGTGACAAATGGTTGTCTAGGTATACACTAAAGTTCGACGGTTCAAAGATATCAAATCTACCGATTGACCGAGTATATCCGACATATTCTCACTACGGAAAGTTCAAAGGGAAACCGACTTATCCAGATGCAATTAATCCTTACTTGCAAATCACACAACTTTCATCGATGATCATTCTTGTTACAGCCATTCTCATTCATGTGGGGAATTGTTGGACTTTAAGCATTAAGCTTTAAAGACTTTAAGCATTGGGCTTTAAAGTCTAAGAGTGTGAATTGGGAAATTGTGGGAAATAAAATGGAGGGAAATGAAAATTTGAATCAAGCGAGCTTTTATCATGAACTTTGTACCACATTGGTGAAAGACAACTACACTTGTGTGTAAAAATATGGGATCACTTCTTAGAGCTCTTAAAAGGAGTTGAAGAGAATAAACCATCGCGCCATCGTCGTCGCTCGCTCGGCTCGGCTTCGGATTTGGATTTGGATTTGGATTTGTCAAATGATCGATAAAATTATTTTTTGGACAAAATTTATTTAATTAATTATTTAATAATTAATTAAATGCCAGATCACTGCTGAAGATTCAAAAGTATAGTCTGGCCGCGGTCCTGGCATAACCGCGGTAGGACCGCGCCAGAACCGTTCTGCAGATTCAGAGGGCCACTCTGGTCGCGGTCCTGGCGTAACCGCGGTAGGACCGCGGCAGGCAGCGTAAACTTTTGAAAAGGCACTTTTTCCAGAACAAACATCACACCTCTTCCAATAATTGCCTATAAATTCTGAGGCATGGCTTCGGTTTTGATATACCAAAAAGATTACAGAACTTTCTTCTTTCTAAAAATACTGCATTCTAATTCGCAGTCTCTCTCTCTCAAATTCGTAAGTGTGATTTTGCTCCGTTCTTTGAGTTCGTTGGTATCCTGCAGTTTGTATTGTCACTGTTGCAGGAAGGTTTATTCCATTTCATCCTAGGAGGATTTAATCCATTACCTTGGCAACGTGTGAGGGGGTTAAAATTCCTTAAGGACGCACAAGCAAATTGTGGACTCGGAATATTTCTTATAGTTTACTGTTTTTTTTCCCCGTTTTTTCTTCTAACAGTTTTTCTTTATTTTCCTCCTAATTTTGTGTTTCCATACCGAAATTTAACATTTAATTCCCGTTGTAGTGGAATGATATTCGAAAGCATTTTTTCTACAAATTATAGTGAAATGGATATGATTTATCCTTATATATATATATATATATATATATAGAGAGAGAGAGAGAGAGAGAAAGAGAGGTCTTTGGTGGCGCACTACAATTTGAAAGAATCCTGATAGGTAGCATTTCCTCTTTAATGGTCTTAGATGGCGCGAATCCGGATTAATCATAACCCTAATTATGTATATAACGTATATCGTGTGGTAAACTAAAAAAATATGTTTTTTTCTTTTTCTTTTATTTTTTAAAGGGAAAGTTACTCACACATAGTGTTATAATAAAATTAGTAAGCACATAATTCTCACTTTATGAACTAACTTTTGGGATTGAGTTAAGTTTTCGTAGTAATCTTTCATAGGATTTTACCTTTGAAATGATAAAATATAATGAGATTATTACGCATAACTAACTCCTCCCGTTTTTAATTTTTCAGAAAATAATGTCAAATTCAAAAGAAATGTAAGTAAAACGATGCCCTTTTCTCTGATGAGATGCATAAACTAAATCAATTTGGTCCAAAGGGTTCAAAATGTCCCCAAACTATTGGAAAAGTTTAAACATACCATTCATTCACCTATTGGGCTAAAAATACCCTTTCATCCACCTTTTTGGTTCACTTATGGCCTTTGACTGTTAGGTCAATATTGAATTAAACATAATTATTATTCTTTTTGTAAAACTTTAAAAAAAATTGCAAAAAACAATTCAGTTTTTACAAAAAAATATTATTTTTTCAGTTTTTAAAGCATTTTTTTTGTAAAAACAGAAAATAAATTATTTTTAATAAAATATTTTCGTTTTTTAAAAACTGAAAAAAATATTTTCAACAATATATTTTTCAAAAACTGAAATTTAAAAAAAAAAACTAAAAAATGAAAATAGGGGCCGGGTTGTGTTTTTTAAAAAAAATGGGTCGGGTAAAAAAATGAAATGAGTCGTTTTAATCTAGTGCTTCAACATGACACTCCATCCAAAATATAAGTATTTTTGTTCCAAAGTATGACAGTAGGGGTATAGATAACCCAAAGTTAGATGGAAGTGGCACGTCTTTTTTTTAGTTGAACTGTTTATTCGGGTCGGGTCAATGTTTGGAGCGGGTTAGTCCGAAAAATGGTTAGATATGGGTTAGTCTTTCTAATAATTTAGATGTTTTAATTTCGACCAATAAGAAGTTGCCGCGTGAAATTTATATACTTTTAAAAAAATGAAAAAAAATATTTTTCAAAAAGAAAATATTTTGTTGAAAATATTTTTTTTCAGTTTTTAAAAAATAAAAATATTTTATTAAAACAATTTTTTTCTATTTTACAAAAAAAATCAGTTTTTATAAAAAAAAATGCTTTAAAACTGGAAAAAATATTTTTTTTGTAAAAACTGAATTGTTTTTTTGTAAAAATTGAAAAAAAAAAGAAGACTTTACTAAATTAGTGGACTACTGGCGCATTAGCTTAAAAAAACGAAAATATTTTGCAAAATATTTTTTTTAAGTTTTACAAAAAGAATAATAATTATGTTTAGGGAAAAGACTCTAATATACCCCTCTACTTTAATAAATAGTACATTCCTCTCCCTCGTTATACTATCAAGCCATTTAAAGGCCTACTGTTAGGAAAGTGGAAAATTACCCTTATTTTAACCCCCGTCCAACAAAGCAATTAAAATGCCAACTGGAAAGCCACGTTGGATTGATTCGACTTGTAACCTGTTAATATAACTCGTCAGATGCCTTCTTCTTCCCAATACCACCATATGCGTAAATTCTAGGGTTCATATCAGAGAAAATTTCTGCTCATCTTCTCTCCTTCTTTCCTCAAATGTGAAATGTCTCAAGGAAGCTCATCCACTCTTGTCTATCCTCATATTAAGTGTCATTTTTGTATGATAGCCAGCCACTTAACTTCGAAAACTATTTCTAATCCTGGAAAGAAGTTTTATAAATGCCCTAAGCCTAAGGTTTGTTGGTTTTGTTGTAAAGTTTGGTTTTTTCTTTTTTGCAATTGTATAATGTATAACTACAAATTAAGCTTTTCAATTGTATAATGTATAAGTGTTTTAGTCTAAATGTAATTTACTGTTATTGACAGGATTATTCATGTCGATTTTTCTTGTGGAAAGATGAAGTTTTTCCAGTTAATCCTATGAATGCAATTAGAGAATTGGGGTCGTCAGTGGATGTTATTATGTTGGACATAGAGAAATTGAAGCAAGAAGTAGCTGCCATGGAGGCTAAAAACCATTCTCAAGTGGTTAAAGTTTCAACATTGGAAGAGAAAGTATCAAAGATGTGGATCATTCTATTGATTTCATCGGCACTGTTTTTGGGGTTCGTTGCTGCTTCAATGAAGAAATAATTGGCTTAGGAGATGTGTTCATTGTAATGTTAGCTCTAGTAGGGAGTTAACTTGTAGGTGTCTAACTTGTGGGTGTCTAATATTAGGTTGTATTTCTACTTAGCTTCTTTGTATTGTTAATATTTCCAACTATGTTTTACTGGTTGTTTATGTTGTTTAAGTATACAGCTTTCTTGTATCATAATTCCCTTTATCACAAACACAACATAACTTCAACATAATTCCCTTTGTAATGTATATCCATTTGTGACAAACACAACATATTTCAACAACATAATACATAGCTGGACAGTCAACATAACTTTATTAAAAATCAGCATTCACTTCATTCAGCAACATAAACATAACAGTTACATAACTTCATTCATAGACAACATAATTCAACACCATTCTGTTGAAAGGACCCAAAAGGGATATCACTTTATAACCCCAAAAACTGATACCACTCAAGTAATAAAATGACATCCACATTGAAAAGTTTAAGTTAAAGTGCCTAACAGTTAAGTTAAAAGCACTGTCACATGCAGTAATTACATCAGCCAAGATACCAAAAACTATCACATGTTCAGAACTTGACTAGTTCTGTGAATTGCCATTTCCCTGTCTTGACTTCAACTTGGCTAGTCGTTGCCTCTCTGGTTAGTTTCCTATTATGGCAGTTTTCCCCTGCATGTAAGTTTTTTGGGTGAGTAAGGAAGTTGTGTTGGCAAACTCACACCACTGGCATCACCAACAAAGTTAATAGTCCTTGTTTCCAGTTGTTGTGCCTAGTTGCTCCCTGCTTTGGAGTCTAGTCTTTGGCTCTAACACTTCTGGATTATCAAAATCTGCTTCTGGATAGTCAAAATCTGCTTCTACATTGTTGATGGATTGCTTCCTAGACAGGGATGGTGTTAGCATAAACATGTAATGAGGTCCAGAATTGATGCTAACTTGACTGGCCTGACTGGCTTGTGGTGCTGTTAGTTGCAGCTCCTCTTCTAAGGACAGACCTGTAGCAGTTGGAGATCTGGCCATGTTGTCCTCATGATCTTCATCAACCATTGTCCTTGACCTCTTTTTTGTTTTCTTACCAACATGTGGATGCTTTCTCTTGCTTTGCTGTCAAAGATATAAAGTAACAAAATTAGGACAGTATGTTAATTTAGTGAAGTAATATAATAAGGGTGTCAGGTTACCTTTTGACATCCCCTAGCATTATGCACACGCTTTTCACATGTGGAACAAGTCATCACCCTGCCTTTTCTGGATTGAGACCACTCCCCTTGCCTATTTATTGTCTCATTCTTTTGTCTAGTCCTCTTCACTTTAGGCCTACCAGCCATATTCACTAGCAGGGGTGGATCCATTGCATGAGTTGGCTCTATATTCCAAAACTTATCTCCTCTAATTGGTTCTAACTTATGTGCATAAGTGGAGAGATAAGCCTCCTTGGTGAACCACTAATGAATCTCAGACTAATAGCATGAGGACATGGGATCCCAGTAAGGTCCCATGTTCTGCAAGTGCATTTTTTCAGGTTGATATTCACTCTATGTTTTCCAGTAGTCCCTTCATTCACCTCATAACCATTTTTTCCATTAGAATCAACAGTACATTTTTGTGCACTATTCAGGAATTGATAATATAATTTCATGGTATGAAGACTTATATTTTCAGTCCAAGTCATCACTTCGCCTTCATGCTCTCTCAACATATTCATCACCATAACTCTTATGTCTTCAAGCATTCTGATAATTGGTGTATGCCTAGCTCCTAGTATTCATGAGTTGAAGGATTCTGTTAGGTTATTGCCACTTGTTGGTTCTTGCATATTGTGTCAAAGTATGCTCTACACCATGATTGTGGAGGATACCTCAACAAGTCTTCATCATCTTTTTCATCAATTTCTCCCAAGTTTTTCAATTGATCCTTGAAGTCTTCTTCATAGCTACTCCATGCACACCACCATAAGTACTTTTTCTTCAAATCCCCATCACCCCATCTTCTACACCAGTTAGCCTCTATATGCCTCACACAGTATCTGTGGTGTGTATCAGGAACTACTGCCTGAACTGCCTCAATCAAGCCCTACATATATAAGATGCAGAAAACTAAACATCTAAAAATAAAATGGAAACAGTCAATAATTTTAAAAGATAAACGTTGAAGTAAAATAGAATAAGTACCTTCTGCATGTCTAACATGAATGTGTATCCTTCCCCTAACTTGAGGTCTAATGAATTGTTCAACAATGTCAAGAACCAGGTCCAGGTGACCTTTGTTTCTTTATCCACAATAGCCCAAGCAATAGGAAAAAAATGATTCATTGAATCAAGAGCAACAACAACTAAAAGCTGACCTTTGACCTTTCCTTTCAAAAAGGTTTCATCCAAGCCAATAAAGGGTCTCAACCCACTCTTTAACCCCATTTTTTGAGCATGAAAACAAATATACATCCTAGAAAATCTTCTTTTTTCCTTCAGCAAGTGCATCCTTTGATAAGGTAACTATTACATCACTCCCTGGATTACTCAACCTCAATTCATTAGCATATGCCTCTATCTTATTATACTCATCAGTAAAACTACCAGCAAGGGATTCAAGTATCATTCTCTTGGACCTCTTACACTTTTGCATGGCTAACATTGATGTTGAAAGTATTTTTTAAGGTCATTTTCATCTCCTTAACTTTGATCATAGGATTCTCTTGTAGCTTGTTCTTAAAATATTCTGCTATAGTATTTTTGTCTATCCTAGGGTTGTCATATGCAGGGTTACACTTGTGTTTTGACTTAAGAGTTTTGATCTTAACCCCACTACCATTCTTATCCTCAGAAATTAGACATACAAAGGGGCAGTCAACCTCACACCTGTACCTCAGTCTAATGTTATCACTCTTGAGTTGTTTTAAACCATAACAATTATTTATCACTTTTCTAGACTCAAGTATATTTTTGAATGTTATTCCTTTGTATAGGTCTTTGTATTCAATCAACTTATCAGAAATCTCCCTCTTTTTTGTAGTGCAATTACTTCTAAATCATCATGTCATGACCCAAAATTCCTCCGAAGGAGTCGTGATGACACCTAGTCTCTAAATTAGGTAAGCCTAACATTAACTGAATTAACATTGACATTTACTAACTTCAAATTAAATACTCTGAATAAATCACAATTTCCAAAACCGGTGGTACAAGTCATAAGAAAGAGTAGTTATACAAAAATTAATACAACACTATTCCAGAACGAGAAGGAATCAATGGAACGTAAATACAAACGAAGGTGACTCCGAGGCCTGCGAACGCAGCAACAGGTTATCGTGAGTCTCCACCGCGACGACCCGCACAGCTACTATCGATCAATACCTGGATCTGTACACAAAAATGTACAGAAGTGTAGTATGAGCACACCACGACGGTGCCCAGTAAGTATCAAGACTAACCTCGGTGGGGTAGTGACGAGGAATAGTAAAGACACCTACTGGTCAAATAAAATGAATAGGATGTGGTAATAAAATATCGAGATAAAGATAACGAGGTAATATCAACAGCAAAGAAAAATCAAAATACAAACAGTAGGGACAATAAAGGGAGAACACGGGTAGTAACGAACGATAACCAAGTAAATTAGATAACCAAGTAAATCAACATTTACATAACAGGAATAGAGACAAGTAAGAATGTATTCAAATAAAGAAGTCAATGACAACTCAATCAACCACATCATGTCTAATACCCAATCCCGACCATCTCAATCCTTGGTTTCTCATATCATAATCTCAATTTCAAACCTTCAGCACACATGACACCTTGTGCCCACATATTTTTCCATCTCACTTTTAACAACAAAATCCACATGCTATACAATACATAATGTATGTACAAATACACTCACGATGTTCAGAAGTCTCATTTACATAATACAAAGTAAATTACAATTTCTAAACTAATTAGAAAAAACCAGGGAGAAAAGTTAAAGTTGTTTTTATAAATCATTTGAGTAAAGAAAGTACCCCTTTCAATTAAAATACAACATCGAATGAATTATTACCTTTAACATGGGTATTAATAACTTAGAACTTAGTAGAAATTCCTTTTTAAGTAAAATACAACCTCAGACAGTTTAAGAGAATATAATTGAGAAACTAATTGAATTAAAGATGTAACAATTATTTGAAGTTTGAAGTATTGAAATGTATATCTATAAATACGGTGAGGTATTGAAAACACTGTAGATTCCAACACAAAGAATCACAACAGTAAAGGAATTTAAACAGTTAAAAAACTTGAATTGATAACAACGAATAAACACAGCAAACAGAAAGTGCATGGCATCACCCTTCGTGTTTTAACTCTCAATCCCCACCAAGCAATCAATAATAGAAATGTGCACGACATCACCCTTCGTGTTTTATCACTCTTCCTCACCATATGAATAGTATAAATGTAAATGTGCACGGAATCACCCTTCGTGTTTTACCACTCTTCCTCACCATATGAATAATGCAAATGTGCACGGCATCACCCTTCGTGCTTTATCACTCTTCCTCACCATGAATCATATAAATGTAAATGTGCACGGCATCACCCTTCGTGCTTTATTACTCTTTCCTCACCCAAACAGTAGAAACAACAACAACCCCGCAAAGGAATCAACAATAGTAACAATAACATCCCAGCAAGGGAAACAATATCATAAGCAACAACATCTCGACAAGGAACAATAGTATAACCACAACATCCCAGCAAGGGAAACAATATCATAAGCAACAACATCTCGGCAAGGGAATCAACAAGTACATCCTAGAGTCACGGAAAAACCAAGAAGCACAATAACCTCAACAAAACAACAAGACATAATAAGCACGTGATAACTACACCGGTAACCACAACAATTGGACATGTAACATATTTGCACGAAGTCATAGAAGAACTCACAATCAAGAAGTATCCAAAACCATAAGGAAGACAATCACTTTAATTAAGGCAATTAAGGGTCAATGTAACACGTAAGAATTATAGGAAAGTTAACAACATCATATGAAGCACATAGAGGCAATTTAAGCAATTATTAAACCCAATCATAACAGAATACTTTCCACGTAGTGAACATAAGGACCTAAGAACCCTAGAGCAAATTTTTCCAAAATAAGTTCGAGCACACACTCGTCACCTCGCATGCACGGACTACAATTAGCATAGAAGACTCAAATCCTAAGGGGAAGTTCCCCCTCCCCCACAAGGTTAGGCAAGATACTTACCTCAAAGACGACAAACCGATACTCGAAAATGCACTTCTCGGGTGAAAAGACCTCCAGACGGCTCAAATCTAACTAAATTAACTTCAAAGCACAAATAGAACACATAAGAAACTATTCTGGATCATAAAGTCTCAATCTTTAACAAAATCCAAAAATCGATCCAAAAGTCGACCCCGAGGCCCACACCTCGGAACCCGATAAATTTTATAAAAATCGAATAC